>NC_135538.1:31114167-31354122 GCF_045843805.1 Urocitellus parryii
GGGAGAAATGTAATACATTGATTTCAAAATAGTACAAATCAGAGAAAGATTGTTTTAGTGGTTTAAAACTTTAAAACCTTAAATTTACATCAAATTCCTTAAAATAGATACATGTTTTCATATTTAAATAATTATTTGGTCAATTACACTTCTTAAATATTTAACATGGATAATACAGGAGACCCATCTGAGACCCACCAAATTTATGGTCCTTGTTTCATGAAGTTTTCTTACTACTTGGGACATAATTGAATGGATTCACTGTGCAACATGTCTCATGGGCTTGAGTGATTTGAGGCATCTATTTACTTCTGGCTTTCCATCACCAGTCTTGACTCCTGACTGGTTTTGAATAGAAATGTCCCATGCTTGATTCCATTTACCCACATCCTTAGTACCAGAAAAGGACAGGTGTCATCTTCCTTTGCCAGCTCCATAGCATTTCAAGCTGCTTGCATCTCCAAGGCCTCTCTTTTGTTGTATCCCTTGAAAGAAGCTAGCTGGGCCTTCCCTGACTTCCCATCACCTGGCCCTGGTGTCTACCAGGCCTGATACATGCAAGATCTCATTAACCTTGTCTCTATTTAGTAAACCATAATAAGCCTACTTTCCTCCATCAGTTCACAGCAGTCCTCTCTTTATCCTTGCTATTACTTTCTTCATATCTAGGGAGGTCCTTAGTTTTTTATTCCTTGGGATATTATTGACCTGAAAGTGATCCTTGGAGTTTGAAATGCAACCAACCCACTGCTTGCTGTAATTCAGAAACAATTTCTATCCCCACCCAAAAGAAAACACTCCTAAAATCACTATTCTTTTGAAAAGACAAATTAAGATATAAAAAAGCCAAGCAAATAATTTAAATATTATTACCAAAAGACTTAAAAATATAGTGTTCCATATATTGAACGAGAAAATGAGGTACATAAATTCAAACCTAAAGAATAAAATTAAAAAATGCCTCCTTTGTTTGTCTGTTTGTCTTATAGTACTAATGATTGAACCCAGAACTTTACACATGCTAGACAAGTGCTCTAGCACTGAACAATGTCCCCAGTCTTGCCCTACATTATCAAAACATTAAACAACTATGGTCATGTAGCCTTTTCAAACTTCAGGAACCATAAAGGAATCTAAGATGTTTCCTCTACTTGTAAGATAACGAGTTATCTGGTGTTATAATTTGGATATGGCTTCAATAATCCAAAAGTTCATGATAGACAAGGCAGGATGTTCAGAGGTAAAATGATTAGATTATAAAAGATAGGACCTAATCAATGGATTAGTCATTTGATTAATCGATAATTTGAATGGATTACTGGAAGGTAACCATAAGCTGGTAAGGCATGGCTGGAGAAAGTAGCCTTGGAGCTTATATAATGGTCCCTGGCTCCTCCGCTACCTCTATCCCTCCTTCCTGGCTACCATGAGGTAAACAGCTTTCCTCCACCATGCCCTTCTACCATGATGTTGCCTCACCACAGGCCCAGAGCAATAGAGTTACCTGTCTATGGACTGAACTCTGAAACTGTAAGCCCAAAATTAAACTTCACTCCTCCAAATTGTTCTTGGTGGGTATTTTGGTCACAGAGATGAAAAGCTAACCAACACAACTGGTCACAGTTTCAAATGCTATCAGAAGACCCAAGACTTCTGGGTTAGAGGCAAAAGACTATTATTCTGCACAGGATGCCACATAAGCTTTATGTTTCTATTTGTTGCCCTTGCCCCCAGTTCCCATGCAATGATGCAGGTGGACCTAGGTGGGTACTGTACACACAGTGTGTTTGTCACAGTTGAGAAATTTGTGCTTAGAAAAATGCCAAAATTTTTAAATGTTTTTATTAGTGCATTATAGTTACACATTAACAGTGGGATTCATTTTGACATAATCATACATGCATGGAATATAATTTGCTCTATCTCAGTCCCTGGTACTTCTATCTCTCTCCTTCTCCCTCCCCAATCTCCTTCCTCCAATCTACTGATCTTTCTTTGGTTTATTTATTGTTTTTTTTTTTAATTGGTGCTTCAGGGATGTATGAAAACTCCAGTCTTGTAACCAATTGCTAACAATCTACCCTAACTTTTCCAGAGAGAGATATTATCTTTATTATTCTCATCCTTATACCATAGGGCTCTCTATTTTTCAAAGCTGTTTGCAAACATGCCCAATAAATAGTCCTGAAAAGGTAGACTAGGGTGAAAGCTGTTGCAGGATGTGTAGAAACATTGGAGACTGACTTGAACAATATCTATAACTTGCTATGTCTTTAAAGATATAAAGATTTTGTTAAAATTTTATAGGAAACTTTACTCAACTTTACAAAATATTACTGCAGAGTTTAACAAAGAACAAACATAACAACCATTAATTGAACAATTTTTTTGGTACCAAGGATTGAACTCTGGGGCACTCAGCCACTGAGCCACATCTCCAGCCCTATTTTGTATTTTATTTAGAGACAGGGTCTCACTGAATTGCTTAATGTCTCACTTTTACTGAGGCTGGCTTTGAACTTTCAATCCTCCTTCCACAGCCTCTCAAGCCACTGGGATTACAGGTGTGAGCCACCACACCCACTCAACAAATATTTTGAATTTCAAGACTAGCAAATAATCATTATCAGCAATAAACTGTTAGAACTATAAAGCACCTTTCTTGAGTGTGGCACATGAGAATTTATTCCTTTGAATAGTCCATATAATCTGACATTAAGGAATAAATATATGACAGATATAAAGTAAGTTGACAATAGTGAAGACTTTTGCAGTTATGCAAATGTTATATGTTAGACTTTCTATCTTTTTTATAGGAAATTGGAGGAAAAACTTATTGCATTAAAAATATAATGTGAAATACCTAATGATCATTTTAAACCTTTCCTTTCTTCTGATAATTCAAACACCATCTGCATGTTCCTCACTCTTTGCTAACGTTACTCTTGTTTCACAGAAAAACTAGAATTGATTCTCATTTAATCAATTCTAGTTTTTCTGTGAAACAAGATTAAATGATTCTCATTTAATCATCTTTTTTACTATTACCTAATTTACTAACTTACCCTTCCTCCTTATGCCTTATCTTTCCTCCTGCCAAACAGAGTCAACTCTTCCTCCTCTCTTCAAAGGCTCTTTCTATATCCCAATACCTTCTCCCTGGAGCTTCTTCAGAGACCTCTTCTTTCAGTTATCCACCTCTGTATTTTGCATCATCAATCATCTTGTTACTGTTTCAGTCCTATCAGACAGAAACACACTCAAAAAATCTTAAGGAGACCTCCCATATACTCCTCCAGCTATTTTTTTATTCCCCACTTCTTAAAAAAAAAAAAAAAAAAGTTCTCTGAATGATCCTTGTCTCTACTTCCTCACTTCCCTGTCTCCTCAACCAAATACCCACCACTCCACAGAGACTGTTCTTGTCCAGGTCAAATCTATGTGTACTATAGATAGAATTACAATTCATGATGCTAAGTTAATATTCCATAGTCAGTTCTACTCAAAATCACAACAATTAACTATCAAACTTATGAAATGCAGACAATACCTATTCTCTTTACCTCATAAGGCTGTTGTGAATCAAAGGATATCTCCCAAACATAAGCCACATACACCACATACATTTTATGATTTTCTAGTCTATGAATCAAGGATATGGATTATTGTAGTTCTTATTAAAACCTAGTGTACTAAAAAATAATAGATTGTATTGGTCAAATTGTATGTTTATATTGTATGCAAATAAAAATATGTAATAACAAATCCCAACATTATGTACAACTATAATGCACCAATATACAATATAAAAAAAATAGTAGGTTGTTCACATTTGCTGAAGAAACAAATAAGTGAATGAGTAAAAGAATGAATGGAAACACTTGGTTTATTGGGAAACTCTGACTAGAAAAGAGAGAAAGCTTGTTTAGTATTAAGGAACATAACAGTGCATAAGAATATAAACCAAAAAAATCATTCCTTTGTACAACATGTAGAACTCCCAAAACAGTATCTGACACCTTGAGTAACTAATAAGCCTTCACCTTGTTCAGAAAATATATAAGCCTTCTCGTCCAAGTTCTTATGTAACTGAGAAGCTATCTCAGACAGTCATATAGCAAATATGAATGGTCATCATACACACATAAGACTTGTGTTTTCTGCTTGGCTAAGACTAAAACATCAAGACAAATCAATGCCGTCAACTAAAATATCCAATATCAAACATGATAAATTCTTTAAAATGTATTCCTTATCATCTGGTGAATCCATTGCTTTAGGATGTAATTGAAATAAGCTAATGAATGTCTTGAAACTCTGAGCTACATAAAACATAATAGCTTACTTTGAAAAGTCACACTTCAATTATGGTGGTCTCTTTTCTATAAAATATTTAAATTTTGGTGATCCATGTTATGATGTTCTCCCAGACTTGGAAAAAATTTCCATAGTCTAACAAGGAACTTGGAGGAATGGCTGCTCAGCATTAGATTGAAAATAAATGTGTTGCTTTCAGATATTTCCTTCGGGGTTGGCCGCGATCAGTCTACCATGTTACAGTTTATGGGGGAGAACAAGAAAGCTTGACTTAAGAACAGTCCTGCCGCCAGAGTAAACAGTGCCGCAAACCAAGGAAATTGAAAGCACATGCCTTTATTGTCAAGTTCAACTTGTTTTACAAATCCAAACAGCCACCCAGCTTCTAAAAGCCCATTTCAGGTTCAACAATTAACATTTAATCATGAAGATAAAATAAACATATTTGTGCACATACATACATGGGAACTATATTTTTTTTGCCAAAGAACTTAACTTTTCAATGTACTAAGTAATAATACTAAGAACCAACACAGAGAGATATGATGAAGAACCATTAGTAAGGAACTGAGTTGGAGGGTTAAGGGTTTTAAGCTCAATGGTATAGCACTTTCCTGGCATGTTTGAGTCCCCAGGTTTGACCCCCAGCACCACCAAAATAATAAATAAATAAATTAGAGTTGTAACATTTTATTTCTTTCTACCCTAGGGAGATACACAAATGTATATGAAATATGAAGCACATTTAAAATAAGATGATATTATTTTGTCAGTATAGTTTCTCTTCCTAAACACATATTGTCCTCCTAAATTATACTAACCAAATCTTTGTTAAAAGATGGATAATTATAGTTCAAAGTTATAAAAATTAAAAAAGTAAACCAAAAAAGTATAGAGTGAAAATTATTCCAATAGTTTTAAATACATTTGTGCAGAAATGTTACTTTAATATTTTTGTATCTTTTTCATTATACTTAGAGATGCTCATCAGTTTATGATGAGGTTAGGTCCTAATAAACCAATTTTAAGTTTAAAATTCACAAGTCAGAATGCGTTTATTATAGCTAACCTACCAAACATGCTAGCTTAGCCTCACAGCACACTGTGGAGTATACTATTTTCTCTGGTGATGGTGGGGCTGACTGGCAGTGACTGACTGGCTCACTGCCACTGCCTGGCAGCTTGAGAGGATCAGACTGTATATCATTATGCTGGAAAAGGTCAAAATGTAGTTAGGTTTCCACTGAATGCACGTTGTTTTTGCACAATCATAAAATGGAAAATTTGTAAGTTGAACCACCACCATAAACCAGTGGATCATCTGTATATGTATACTGGAATAAAACACACTATGAGTTACATTTTATGGAGTTGTGCTGCAATAACAAGCAATCCCCAAATTTAGTAATTTATAAAATATAGAGGTTTAATTCTTGCTCTTGTTTTATGTCAGCTGTAACTCTGCTTCAATTGTGCCCTTGATCTCCTGTTTAGTATGAAGAAACATACTAAACACTTCTTTGGCACTTTTACTGACCCATCAAAGAGAAAAGAGCTAAAGAGAAACCAGCTGATGACTTTCAGAGGTTGTACTCAGTAGAACATCCTTTCTGTCATGTCTCATTGGCCAAAGCACGTTTCTTGGGCAAGGCTGGCTTCACAAGGACCAGAGAAAGAACCCTCTTGCAGGGAGAACTCCACACGTTGCATGGAGACGTAGTGAATGTAGAAAGTACTACAATTTGCCACAATAACTTCTTAAGATATTAAGGCTGCTTTTTCTTCTCTTTATACCTGCACATGTTATTTGGTTGATAAGGAATATGTGTTAATTTTTAAAGCAGAAAAAAATAAATATCACAGACAAAAAGAAAGCTATTCTATCTTAACACATAATTCACCACCTACTTTGTTTCCTCCTGATTGAGCTACAGCCTGTCAACTGTGGTGAACTGTGTCTCTGCTGTGCCTTTGACTGTGGGTATTAATAGGGTTGATTTGCTTGTTTCTCACTGAGTTGTGTATAGGCTCCCTTTAATACCCTACAGCCCTATAAGATATACCTATAAACATTATTAATTATATTACTGGAGAGTGGATATTGATATGTGGCCCAGGAAGACTTTGCACCAGAGGTTATTTGACAATGTCTGGAGACTTTTATGGTTACCATACATTTAGAGCAGGGGTGCTTTGGGCATGTACTAATTACAGACCAGGGATGCTGCCAGATATCCTGATAAAAATGATAATAGGAACCAAGTTGAGAAAACCTATGGTGACATGATGGAATAATTCATATTTAAAGAAAGACTAAGAAACTTGCAAGTGCTTTGACAAACCCAAGACATGAATGGTGACAATCATACACATGCCATCTCTGGCTGAAGATGATGTGTGAACTGTATGTACTGACCCATCAAAGTGTGCAATCATATACATACCCTATGGACCCTCGCTATCAGTACTTAGGGGTTAAGCTAATGTTACAAATGACTGGGTGACGACTGTGAGACGGAGTCTTGGGACAAATCACTCTGGTATTTTGCACAGGAAATTGTTGCCAACATGAAGAGGGGTATTTGGAAACAAGTGAGGAATGTTGTGACAGTTTGTCAGTCACGAGTAACTTCAAATCATACAATTATTACCATTATTTGTGTACACGCCTGTCATTTTACCTTCATCTGTTATGTATTTGGGAGACGAAGGAGAACAAAAGTGACATCATCACAATGTTCAGAGGTATCTTGTAACATTTGTATTACACATTCTGTTGTCAAGGGTTATTAATTGACCACATCTTGATTCTAAATTTAAAACAAATGTTACATGAGAATCTCAAGAGGTTACTTTATAAAAATTTCCACTTATGAAAATTATTTGGAAATAATTAAAGTATGACATGCTCTCTTTACTTCGTCTTGCCCTTCCTTCCCTATTTCTTATCATAGAAATTCCTTTCCACCAAAACTGAATGACTTCTGTATGCCATCTACCCTATGCCAGAGGTTCATATCCTCACAAAATATTCATTTTTCCTACCTAGTATATTGCCATCTCTATTATACTTTCTGTTACATCAGTGTTTAAGTTCCTATTTCCACTAAATTATGGACTCCTAAAAGGTCACCTATAATCTGTTTATAGGTGTAATCGGTAGCCTTGAGATTTTCAAGATTGTCTAGTATGTGACATGTCAAATAAATGGTTATGTGTTCATATATTCCCTCAATGACTAGGTTTAATGATAAAGAAGGAAGAATAAATTAGAGCTAATTTTTATGTTAAGAGGATAATGATAAGCCTTTCAAAAGATCTTGTATATTGACTATCTAATAGTGGGATTTCAGCCAGAGATACACTGGCATAGGAAAAAAGTATTTTGAAGCAAAAGAGGATTCCTAGGTTCTTTAATACATTATTCAAAGGTTTTGGCCTACTCTAGCATGACCAGATCCATACTTTATTCCAAAGAACTAAAGCTGTGTCTAGCACAATGACCATTGTTGAAGTTCTTCTGGAAACAGAAAAATATTTTTATTAAAGTTATAGCTGACTGATACATACATATTACCATGAGAGGGCTGAAAAATATTTAACTGCCTGTTAATGCAGCTTGATTTGGAACATTATGTGTTACTGATATTTTTGAGCACAGAACTTGTAGCTATAGAACCTAAATTCCTAATGCTATGATAACTCCTCAATTTCATAGTTTAAGTTACAATTTTTAAAATACTATAAAATACATTGATTGCTTCCTTTTTTTCCTTCTTTTTCTCACTTTTTTTTAAATTCAAATTTTATTTGAATTTTCTAACACCATATCCTCTGGCAGTAGCTGCTATCTTTTACCCCTGGTTGATCTTACATCTTAATGGCTACAATTAATATTTAAAGTTCTTAATGATACACCATTCAGCATTCTATTAATCACAAATACTCTCTCATACATGTAATCTTTTTCCGTTGAAATTTTCTCAAGAGTAGAAGTAAGTTGCAGGTATATATCTCCAGTTTACAAATTAATTATGTCCAAAGTCTTACATGTTTTCGATATGTATTTATAGATCAGCTAAAATCTCCGAGGCTCCCATGCCAGACTTTGTACTAAACTTTGGAAATAAGCACAACTACTTAATTTGAAATTGGCTTTTTAAAACTCAGAATGGGCTTTTCCATAAAGCAAATACATTATACGGAGGTTAAATTCCTAGATAACCCCCACAAATCATTTTACATATCCTATGGTTCTACGGTATTCATCTTTTGCTCCCAGTTCCCAATGTTATACTGCAAGATTTCCTGATACCAAATTTATTCTCTCTCCACAGGAAAAAGAAAATAATTTAAGTGTGTGGCACATAAAAAATGTTTTCCATAATGGGCAGAAAACAGTGTTTCAATACTGCAAACCACAAAACAGGAGCTCAATCTATTCCCAACGCTAGGTACATTGGGACGGTTCTGCTCACGGGGCCCCTGGCAGTTCCTACTGCTCTTATTCCTTCAAAGGCAGAGAAGACTGCAGGGAAAGAGTCTCTGTCATGGTGGAGGGAGGAGACTGCTTCCCTCTCTCCCATTGGAACCAACCCAGGAAGGGATTAACCAACCTGATTACCCCTGGCTGTTCTGTCACACCCACAAGAAGAAATAGCCTGGACAGTGCAAGACAGTGTGAGAGAAACAAGAACACAGGTTCTTCATGCTGTTCCCATGTTTCTGGTCTCACCACCACTGAAACCCAACTTGCTCTGTGACTTCTAAGCCATGATATAATACTTTTCCTTTATGTTAAACCAGTTTATGTCAGGTTTCTGTTACCCAAAATCCATCTAGTCTTTTGGAGTACAGAACACTGAACTTTTCTATTCTTTTCATTCTAATCCTGGCAATAAGAGTCTATCTATAATTTCTGAGACTGCGTCTGAGATAGCATTGGGCAGATATCTCCTTGCTTACGGAGGAGCCCTTCTTGATTACTGTTACTGCCTTGGTTCCTGGTTTTTTTTCCTAAAGCAGAAAGGAAGAAAAAAAAAATCTTCAGACACTAAAGGAGGCAAATGGCATGAAGCCTGAAGACAAGCTATTTTTCTTTTTCCACTTCAAATGATGCTCAAATCTCAGCCAGTTTCTTTTCAGCAGTTCACCACCACATCTAAAAATCTAAATCGACTGCATTGGTAGTTGCTCTGAATTCCAAATTATCCTGAACACCCGTTCCTAATCATGGAGATCTTGATTGGAACTAAATTTGCTCTCTGTGTAGACATCACTCATGTTCCAAGAGCAGTTTCTCCTCTGGTCAAATTAGCTGTGTAAATATTACAAATAAAAATATATGTAGGGGCAAGTGGATTACAAAAAGTCATTTCCTTATAAATGATCCATGTGACCCCAAATTAGAATGTGTCTTGCAAATAGGGAGAGCCTGGGAAAGATTAGTAGACCAAAACAAGTGGTGCCCATAAACTGCCCCAGACTTTAGATCAAATTCTCACCCATGGAGAGCTTACCCAAGAGAGAAAAGCAGATGACATATGGAAGAGAGGAAGGGACATCTTAGGTATAGTATTTTGAAATCCTAAAATACAAACTGATTTTGAACAACAAAGAAGTAGACAATGGGAAAAGCATACAGATTAAAGATTTTCTTAGCTCTTTCCAAATTTCTTCCTTTAATGTGTTTCCATCCTTTTGTAAATGATTTAACTCATTCTTTCATAATTTTCTAGTAAATTGTGTATTTCAATTTGTGTAGTGCTTATAAAGAGAATAAACAAAACATGTCTAGCATTTTTTTTATTATTATATTAAGCCTGGAGAGATTCTTTAGTGCAATGTTGCTTTCTCTTATGAAGACAGAAACCACAGTAAGATATGCTTAAAAGCATAAAAGTACACATTTATAACACATGAAAGTCCACTGGTTTCCTTGGGAAAATCCTACTTAGGCTATGCATGCATGAGAACCATGAAAAAATCTGAAATTCTGGACATTGTGTCTCAATGCAAGGGGAAAGGTCAAGAGCGGAATACAGTTGCTCATTTTCCCTTGTCTCCTTCTATTATAACATTCACTGGAATTTGTTCATTTGATCTTTGTCTAAGGAAAAGAGGTAAACAAATCATGGTAAGTGTTCAGGCTGCTTCAAAACCAAATAGTACTGTGCATACCTGGTGTTGGAACTCTCAGGCAACAATAATCAGACTTTGATACTAAAAAATATTTAGTGAATCCTGTAGGCTAACAAATTGCACGTACTTGTCAAAGAAACCGTCCTTTTATGTAAGTACAAAACATATGCCATTTATGTATTTGTGAAATAAAACTATTACCTTAAACAATGTTTGTTGTAGGTGACAGAGTGAATTGATTGTGTTTCAGAATGAACCCTCTTTTTAGAAATAAGAATACAGCTTAAATTATGCTTTAGCACTGACTCAAAACAATTACTAGAGTCATAGACCTATCCCCTGGGTTTAACTGTAACACAAATCAAGAGACTACCACATTATAAATCATGCAAGCTTGATTTAGATATTAATTGGGTGAACTATCTATCCTATAAAAGTCTTAGACAGTATTAAAAAATTACTCCTCTGGCTGGGATTGTGGCTCAGCAGTAGAGTGCTCACATAACACATGCAAGGCCTTGGGTTCAATCTTCAGCAGCACATTTAAAAAAATAAAGGTATTATATCCAACTACAACTAAAAAATAAATATTTTTTTAAAAATTACTCCTTGTTTGAATGAAACCTTGAAAAAGATGGGCTCTGGGCTGGGGCCCTCATGTGTGCATGCATGTGTGTTTTTCTAAAGCACAAGGCATCTGTTAGATTATGTGAATAAGGAATACATTCAATCTTGGCCACACCATATGTATTCATTTTTATTTTGATACACTTATTTTACCATATTGTTTATTAATTTCTCTGCCTTTATTTCAAATGTATTCTCGCCCTATACTAATCCAATTAATTTTCCACTAATCCTAAATATTCCTCTCCACTCCAAGTTAGTCTTTTAAATTATCCCTCCAAATGCTAAGCTCAATTATTAGTATGGCTTTGTTCCTGCTTGAGAAAAGCTGAAAAGTTCAGCCTTACCCCCACCACTTTCTTCTACCTTTCCTGATCCTTTGCATTTGAATCGGCTATACCTTCATCAATCTTTGGTGGCAACTGAGCCTCACTGGTCTCTTTCACATCTCTTTATTAGAAAATCACATATAAACTAGTACATGGAAATCCAGCTGTTAATTGTTGATTCACTGAAATTAATGTTC
Source organism: Urocitellus parryii (assembly GCF_045843805.1). Taxonomy (NCBI): domain Eukaryota; kingdom Metazoa; phylum Chordata; class Mammalia; order Rodentia; family Sciuridae; genus Urocitellus; species Urocitellus parryii. Next base: position 31,125,779 of record NC_135538.1, read on the forward strand.
TCTTCCTAACCACACTAGAGACCTACTCTGAGTAAGCACTTTGGTCTTCTTGCAGCATAGCAATGTAAACCCCCCAGTTTGTACATGGATTGGTTCTTCATAATTACATCTTCTGTAAATCCTAGCTATAGAAACATGTGCTGTAATGTACTTCAGTGGAAAAACACATACTATACTCAATTGTACTATGCTATTATACTCTACACTACTAACATATACCAGAGTATGCCAGGCTAGAATATACTACTATGTATGATAGTCTATTATGAAGCATACTAGTAACTCTACTATATTGGTATATTCTACACTATAGAACAAAACTCAATAACTATATTAATATAATAACTATCCTATAGTATGCTATAATTATAGTATATGCTGGTATGCTCAGTAACTACAGTAGTTATAGCATTTAGTTATAACACAGCACTTACTACTATAGTATAGTTACTATAGTATAGTTATTGAACATACTACTTTATATACTGTAGAATTCTACACTAGTATATTGTACTACTATTATACCACTGAGGCTCAGTTGCCACAAAGGAGTGATAAAAGTGGAGGAAATTCAAATACTAGTGCATACTATAGAATCTAATTTGATTCCTATTAAAAATTCAATATACTTATATCATTTATATAAACTAGGAAAGTTTTAGAAAGATACAACCCAAATTGTTTGTAATAATTATCTCTAAAGAACAAATGAATAAGCAAAACTTCAGTAAAATGGGTAGAAGCAGTGGGAGTTATAAGAGATTTTAACTTTGCCTTTGAAAAAATATCATAGTCATTTTATGTAGTGAGATTCACTATTTTGTGATTTTAAAAACTTGAAAGAATAACAGAATTGATAGGTACAAATATTGTATTGTATTTTATTTTTCACGTCTGTTTTTATGAATAGTCCATATTTTTAGAGTTGTAACCCAGCAACTTTCAAACACAGGGCTGGGTCCTGCTACCTGGAGACTTCTGGAATTGTCAGTTCAGGCAATTCAATTACTACTAATACTCTTTTACTGAAAAACTTCTCATACCATAGCAAATTGTTCCCCTTTTGAAGAACCACATGAAAGTAAATGTGTTGATGACTCACAAAATTGAATTTTTCTGCTTAATTTCTCTTTTAATTAACACATTGCAATAAAGAGAAAAATATAAAAGTGGCCAAGGAAGCCTCCTTCATCAGGTGATTTTTATGTGTTGCAACCTGGAGCAATTCCTTCTGAGAGACAAGATTGTTGCACATCAGCTTGGATGAAAAAAAAATTTTGACTGAGTGCCATCAATTTAGCGATTTTAGGCTTGTTGTATGATGGTGGCTCTCAAAATTAAGCAGGCATCAGAATTGCCTAGAAGGCCATTCAAACAGATGGGTGTCCCCAACCTCCAGAGTTTGGTGCAACAGGTGCAGTAGTTCTTGGGTGGGCCCAAGAATTTGCATTTCTTGGAGGTCTCCAGTTGATGGCGATGCTATAGCTGCTGTACATAATCCTCACTTGAGGACAACTTCACAGTAGGCATTGAATTTAATTTTTGTCCTTTACATTTTAAGCATCAAAGATATTCTTTTTTACCAAATTAATGCCTATAGCTGTTTTGATTCAAATGATACTGAAAGTAAAATCTCAGGGGTTTTATAGTCCCATAGGTTTGTTTTCTTTCTTTAGCTGGTAAATTTCTGTGCCTTACCATAATCAGAATTTCTAAATTACCATTTACCTCCTCATCCCTTTCAATTTCTTATTACCTAAATCTTTGAAATCACTTGAATAGGTTAAAAAGGGAAAGAAAGATGGGAAAACTGAAAACAAATCCATCTTATCTACTTGAAAGCACAAATTCTCCTGTGACTAGGCCCAAAAAATTTTCTCCAAAGCATTTAAAAAATCTAGCAGGTTTCACAATTAATGAAGAACATATTTTATTCCAAATATATTGTAGCCCAATTCATAGACAATATCATTGGTTATAAAATGAAAATAATGTTCTCTGGTAATATTCACTTAAATGTGTGTTAATTTAGAAGTTTTAAGGTGCCAAGTGTCTATGAATTAGAAACATACCAACTGCCCCAGAGGACAGCTTGTACTGGCCAAATCTCAACAGAAAATCTCCTTCAAGATTTATAAAGGAGATACTGATAAGCAACATTCTTTAATAACATCACTTCAATTAAAAACTACAATAATTTCCTATGACTGCTTCTCCTTGATTCCCTCCATGCCTATGTAGAATATAATGCCAAATATAGCTCTAAAAGCAATTCACAAGGTCATTTGGTCCAAAGCATGTAGCTAACCCACAAATACCAGAAAAATAGTGGAGAAGTAAATGGAATCCATAACCTTTTGACATTGGTCTCCAAATAGTATTTCTCAAGACAAAATCTATGAGTCAGACAGCTAGCTGAAAGGGAAGCAGTGTGGAACACCCAGAGTGAGGGTGTGGGTGTAAGATGTTGCAGGTACTGCTGATACTATGGTGGATGGTGCTATTGTTGTAGTTGCAGTGTTTGTGTGGAGTGAGAGAAGAAATGATTTCCTCCTTAATTTTTTGTCACTCTGCAGATGTGCACACACCCCTGACCTTGTATGAAGTCACTCTGGGTCTTTGGGCACCAGCAGTTCATGTTCTCCACTAGGGAACAGATAAGTTCACATGGCTGATATTCCATGGATGTGCATATTAAGCTCAAGTCCCATGCCTCAGGAAGAGGTTTCACTGTGTGAATCCCATGGACTGCAAAGTAACTAAAAGGCATCTTATAATGACCATCTAGCGCACCTCCAAATCCTTTACATGGACCTTTATAAGGAGACCCAATGACCTGCTCTGCACACATGGGAATATAATCATATATGCTGAAAAACACAAAGAGGAAAAAGAAATTCTATACCCTGCCACTGTTTACATACTTTAAAAACATTGAAACTTTGTGTATGTTGCAGAGTAGCGAGGTGGGAGGATGTCCAAAAAGGACTACATGTCTTAGTAAATAAACATAAATGGATCCAGAAATGTCTGTGAAGAGGAACCAAGAATAGGATACTACCAGTTTTTCATAAGAACAAAACTGCCTTTTTGCCACCCTTTCAATCCCTCTCTCTTCATCAAATGGCTCCAAACAGGGAAATGGAACTTTCAATAAGCAGGGACCTGCATGATCAAGAGTGCCAGCCTAGTCTTTTTATTGGCACATAAACAGGGGGCTCAAATGCCCAAACTGATTGCTGCCTTAAATATCCCTTTTCCTCTGGGAAGCAAACTGGAGAGTTTCTTGAGGGTCTGGTTCTCCTTCCAGTTTCTACTTTCTGAATAACTCCTCCTTCTTTTCAGGATAAACTAGAAATAAGAGTTTCTTATTTTTTTTTTTTATTTGTGGAATTTGAAGATCAACTTGAGTTTAAGTTTGAATATATACTGTATTCCAGGAAAACAAAAATTCAGCTAACTGCTTTCAAAAGAATAGAATCTTGTCTCTTTAAAGTGTAGTACTGTGAGCATCACTTTACTTTAAAATAAAATGTGTACATTATGTCACACACCTACTTATATATTGAAAGTATGCACTGAATTAAGGGATTTTGTTGTTGTTGTTTTATTTTATTTTATTTTTTAAGTGCTGGGGATCTGTCTTAGCGCCTACATGTTAGACAAGAATACTACAACTGAACTACATCTCCAGGCTTTGAATTAAGATTTTATATGATATTAAAAAACTACTCAAAGAAAGTCAAACAAAGGTTAACTTCTGAAATGACTTGTCACATCAGTCCTACTATATATTGGGTTGTAAAAATGTCTAAGCAAATAATAGAGCACTGACTATTAAGTTATACTTTTATAGAGTATATTTCTCTTAAACATTTCAGATAGAATCTTGTTAACTCAAAATTCTCTAACAGTATAAGTTTCTGAAAGTTAGAAAACTTACCTCATTCTTATTTGTATTTTACATAAACATGGTACAAAATACAAACTTTAAAGCCAAACTGCCTATGATTTATTCTGGTTTTACTATTCTTTTGCTGTTGAGGAAAATGAGTTAAATTCTTTGTACCTCAGTTTCTACATCAATAAATGAGAATAATAGTAGTGCCTACTTCATACACCAGTCAGTGAAAAATTAAATATGTTAACCAATGTAAACAAATTATAATACTGCCTAGGCCACACTCAAAAATTACTATTATTAGTACTTTATAAAGTATCTATTCCAAAGATACTGCATTTCTTTGCAATACATTTTGTAAAATACTTTTATAATACTTCAATCATCTTATTTGGCCACAATTTTTTCTATAACTATAATACTTAAATCAGATGAAAAAAAGTGACTTATGAAAAAACAGGAGTTGGGGGTTAATAGCAGAAAACCTGCATTCCTCGGAGACTCTGCTCTTAGACCTTAGGCTCCAATATGTCCAAAATAAAGCTTTGATTCCACCATGCAACCAGCGCACTGGTTCCATTAAAGAGGTTCTTGGCATAAAAGTTAGCTAGCGAGATCGAAATAAAACACACAGACTCAGTTACCTTTTTCTATGAACAGGTCCGAGACGGTTCTCCCTCTGAACTCCCACTTTGAACCACCCGGTAGGGCAGCAAGGATTACTCAGGGCTAGCAGGAGAGAGAGAGAGGGAGCACGCCAGGGAGTAGCCTTTTATTGGGGAACAAGAAATTTAGGGGAGAATTCCATCCAATGAAGGTTGATAGGGGCAGCACTCCAAGGTCAGGGTCAGTGATTGGCCCCAGGAGTCAGTGGTCAGTCACACCCCCACACGGACAGGCTTTCGCACCAGGAGAGGGTCCGGAAAGCTCCGACACAGTTTAACCAGAGCGCCTCAGACCCAAACTGGGAGTTGCCCAGTCACGTGTGAGAATGGCTCCCCACACTTTGATCCTTAACAAATATGTATGTGTGTGTGTATGTATACACACACACACACACACACACACACACACACACACACATCTTTTCAACAGAAAAGATACACAAATGAAAAAACTTTTTCAATAATTTATCGACAAACACAAAATTCCCTTAAATCGGTCCCTAACTTCCAACCCAAAACAATGTGTGACTGAGCTGAATAGAAATACAAAACAAAGAGTGTGCTTCTGATCATTTCACTGTCTGTTGTTCAACATTCATCCTAATATTATTGCTATTCCCCTGGCCTCCTCTCCTCTGAAGGGGAAAGAAAAAAGTTACCACAGGTAGAAAATTGCTTCTGGCATTAATCCTCCTAGCTCAGATCAAGAAAGTGGATATCAGTAATCTCTTCTGGAATACCTGCCATTATTCATTTTAGTACCAGGATGAAAACCCATGGAGAAACAAGACTTCTGGCCACTCTCAAAAAAAAACTCACTAAAAAAATGAAATGAATGAGCATCTATGCATACTAAAATCCCAATTTTGTCCAACCTGATTAGAAAGCAGAAGCGAGGCCCCTTTCTCTTAGCATATTTTATTCCCTGAGGGAGTTTGCTAGGAGGCAGACTCCTAAGTTATCAAACTCAGAATTTTCCCCAATTCCTTCTTTTTCCAGTCTTCTCCTTGCGGTTAACTCCATTACTAACTTACAGCGATAAACACCTGGAGTCTATCAAAAACAAAGAGAGGCTTATTCAGTGGGTACAGCCCTGCCTGGTGAACACCCTGAGCAGAAACAAACTACATAATATAAGACTTGAGCAGGAATATGTTTTTTATGATGTGCCAGCATAAGGGGGATCAAAGGCTAAAGCCAAATAAATAGCAACTGGGCACCAGCAGAGGAAACATATTTAGACTTTAAAATAATCAAAAACAAACCCAAAGAACACTAACACCCGCCACATTCGGCAGTCACATTTTCCCTCTTTTTATTCATGGCTTAAACCTGGCGAGAATTTTGAAGCTAATCACTGAGTCTAAAGAAGAAGCCTGCTTTTCACTGAGGTTGTAACAACAATCAGAGAGAGTAGGCCTGAGTAGATACCCTTCCCCCCACCCTATCCATCCTTCTCATGCCAACCCCCTCCTCCTTCCTCTATTGGCCTATTATTGAATTTACCTTGGCCACGTTATGGAATTTGCCGCTGACATTAACCCATTTATTGAGCTGACTCCCCCTTATCTAAAACATCTCTAGGCAAACTGAAACAATCTGTCTGCCGCCCACTGATTGGCAGGGCAAATTTTTCCAGGTGGTATAACCAGCTCCCTTAAAATGATTTGCCAACCTTATTAGGGCCTGGCAGAACAATCGAAAGAAGACCTGAGCAACCAGTCTTCACTGCCATGGTTAGTACCTGCAAGGTATTAACATAAATAATTTTGAAAGATTAGTAGCATTGAAAAAAAAAAAAAAGTTGCTGATGGGGGGCCCAGAGCCAAGAGGAGGAGGTAGATATGAGAGGAGAGGACTGACAGGCTCAACCCTGAGGGCAAAGAGCTACATCTGTATTTGATTTGTCAGGGATTTACATTAGTGAAACTTTAACTCTGCAGATGATACATAAGATTACACTCACAGAACAAGCTTATGCAAATATAGCTCAAACTCCATGGTATGTGGCCCAGACAGTGAATTTGGCAGATTTCATTGAGTCTGGTGGCTGGATCTAATAAATTCATTTACATGAAGGATTAGGACATCTGGAAAAGTAGCATGGTGGTTTATTGAAACATAAATAACATTAATTGAAAGGTTACAGGTATGCAAAACATTCATGCAGGCAATGCAAAACACCATAAAGCTGCTTTCCTTTTTGAATAAAGTAAAAGAGAAAAATACCTTGCTAACATAAACAAAAAAAGGCAATTTCCACGATCTAATTTAAATGTCACTCTAGATAGTGAGAGTGAGAGGCAACCATTTCTTCATCCAGCCTTTGCAGTGAACCGCTTTTTCTAAATCTGCACTGGATTGCCCCCCTGATACATATCTTAGGCACTAATTAGCAGCAGCAAGGTAGCAACATAATTAAATTTATTTTCAGTTAGAAATCCCCAAACTGTCATGCCATTCTGCAGACAGAAAAGCATGGTTGAGATCTCAAGCTATTTCTTCCAAAAGTTTATTTTTATTTTACTGCTGTAATGTATACTTGCTGGTAATGTGGATGGCCGGTTAATGTCTCATGGAGTTGGTTACCATCAGCATAATAACAAATTACCCAGAGGAAAATGAGTAAAGATTGATATCATATGATTTAAAAGCTGAGAGGAAAGCTCAGGTGGTTTACAATCATTTGAGTACCTCAAGATTAATTTATAACTTAGTAACCCATTCAAACTCCCCTTCATCATTTATCCCCAAATAAAGAGATGACTTAACTGCCCAGTCACCCCAAATGCCTCCTGCCCAAAGCAAGCCATTTCTTTTTAAAAGGACCATTTTCATTTTAAGTCATTATCCAAATACTGACTTTGAGAAGTCATGCAAATGAGGGAGCAGGATGTCTGGAATTCTCTCAGGTATAGAGACTCAGTGGAGCCCATTTCAGAAACTCTATGTGACTTTGCCATAAAGTAATCAAGAAAAGAGCTGTTTGATCAGAATTGAAAGAGGACCCCAGGGCAAGAAGAAAAATGTATTGTAAATGAAATACAAGATTTAATGGAGTGATTGATATACTTTGTACAATAATTTTACTAGATTTTTAAAAAGACACTAATATCCTAGATAATCTTGCTTTGCACAATAAGAAATTAGATAACATGATTTTTGTTTTTTAAGCAGCTAATTGAATCAGAAAATGGAAGGAATCTTTACTGACCTTTCACATTTTGACTCTTACCATCATGAATAAAATTCATAGGATATATAAAATTTGAATACAGCTCTTGGCAGAGTTCCTGCCAAATATCAAGCAATAATTGGCAACTGAAATTGGTCAGGTTCATTATATTGCCATAGTAAGGTTTTCCTTCCCCTACCTGGATTTTTAAAAAGACACTAAAAAAGCAAAGATTTTTCACAAATAGCTAAGTAACAATAGACATATTGCAAAAATAACAAAAGCAAAACCAAATTTATGTTTGTGAATTCCCATGGCTCTCCAAAGAACAGAGAATTTAATATCTCCAAATTTTTACATAGAAACATCACTTGATTGCATACAATATATACATATTTATACAAAATATATATATAGGATACAAAATATTTTTCAGGGAATATATTTCAAGTGGCTAACCTTATCAAGGACTGCCAGTACTGCTAAGATACCAGGAAACACTTCTGTACCGATATTGCCTAGTCTGAAAAGTTAAGAAGAAAGAATAAAGAAGGAGGAGAAGGAAGAGGAAGAAAGGAAGGAAGGAAGGAAGGAAGGAAGGAGGGAGGGAGGGAGAGAGGGTAGGTAGGTAGGTAGGAAGGCAGGAAGAAAGAAAGTCCTATAAACAAATCTAGTGCTTGGAAGAAAGATGATGACCTCCTGACTAAAAGGAATATAATTCTAATGTTATGGTACCAAGCCTCAGTGGTCAGAATTACTTTTGTTGTAACTAAAACAACCAGCAAATGACCTACTCTTCCAATTAAATCTTAAGGGTGATTTTAACCAGCCTTAGTTATAGTTTTCCTAGACACTTTAAGGGAAACTAAAATTAGATCTCAGACATCAAGTACACCTGATGTTTCTCAGGGGTTTTGCATATATGTAATACCAGGAAGGCAGGGTCCAACAGGAAGTGTTCATTGACTTCTCTTAAATCACTGGATAAGATTCCAAAAGGAGTTTCTCAACCATTAAGGATGTTAGGAGGAAAAACTACAGGCTGTAAGAGGCCATATTCAGTATTCACAGAATCAAATTCAAGGTTTGTTTTCTGTGGCAAGTCATCTATAGTATTTATGAGTTTGCCCTTGGTAAATAAGAATATCTACTTTATCCACATGACTGGAACATTACGTAAAAATAGTGCTTTATATCTAAAACATGCTTTGAATGAATGAGAACATCTTTCGGGACACCAAAACAGAAGACAGAGCAAAAGAACAGAATTGGTTGATGCAGAGTAGCTGACAAAGTGACCGCTTGCTAATCTGGATACCTTGGGCAAGTTGCTCAGTAGGTGTCACTTTGCTCAGCTACAAAGTGGAGACAACAATAGTACCCACTCAACAGTCCTTTAGAAGGATTGAGTGACTTACTGTATATATTATGCACTTAAGAATTGTGCTTGACACACCTATAAGACCACTACTCCTGCTACTACAATGCTGCTCCAACCTAAGTGCTCAGTAGAGAGTGGCACATATATTCTATATTTCTAGAAGGAGTTGTAAAAAGGCAATAGGTGGCAGAGAATAATTTATCAAAGTAAACTCAGTTCCAAAATATATATTAACCACAGGCCTATGGGCTGCTTACCACTGTGGAGAAAAGAAGCATTTCTCTAAAGAGAAACCTTGAGATGATTGAGAGTGACTGATTTGTAAGACATACAGGGTGAGAAAGCCTTAGACTAAAGACATCAATCACAAAGGTCAAAAAGAGGGAGAAAATTAGAAATGGAAAAAATGTTTGCCAAAGAGGTAAAAAAAAAAAAATGGTAGAAAACCCTTACATCCAGAGGAAGAAAGTATATAATCATTGAAAGAGCATGACTTCCCCAAGTGGTCTAAAATAGGGTTGTTAGGAGAGCAAGACTCTGAGAAACACCAGTGTACTGTCAAATTAACCAAACTGAAGAGAATCCATTTTAAGCTCAAAATCCAAAAAGATATGAAAATTATGCAGTATCGCTTGTGTGTGTGTGTGTGTGTGTGTGTGTGTGTGTGTGGTGCTGGGGATTAGAATTCAGGGCCTTGTGCATGTGAGGCAAGCACTCTACCAACTTAGCTATATCCCCAGCCCCAGTATCACCTTTTAAACAAAATGGAAAAGGCATTAAATTATAGTTATTTTTGAAGATGTTGATTTCCATAGCTTTAACAACCACTTTCCTACATGTTCACAAAGCGCATCTCGCCCTCTCCTGAGCACACACCAATCACAATCCCTGGATGCACCTCAGACTCTTCAGGCATCCTGTGCCTGGATATGAGCTTGTCCTCCACTCCTCCTTCCTCTAAAAAGGTCTTTGTTGTTTGTCAGCAAGTGACACCAACACAGTACCAAGTACCCAAACTCTGAGCCTTTTTCCTCCTTCATTCACCTCCTCAGCCAATCAAGCAGTAAATTCTGTCAACCCTGCCACTTCCATATTCTCTAATCCACCCACCTATCCCCTCTTAGCCTTGTCTAAGATCATTTCATTCACCTCTAACCATCTGCCATTGACTTCTCCTCTACCTACAAGTTAAAAGTTTAAATGCCTGGTATAGCATACTGGTTCTTTTCTGCACCCAAGATGAGGATAGAGAATATTTATTGAAGCAAGTATTTTGCTAGTCTGTGCTTTGGTTTTCTGGAAATTTTTCTTCTCTGTCTGGGTCAGAAAAAAACAAAATGACAAGAGAAAGGGCACCTCACCAATCATATTGCTCCCTGCTGAGTCGGATCATTAAACTCTCTATCACATAGCATACCATGAGTTTTTCACAACTCTGGACATTTGAACATGTTATTTCCTCTCTCTTTAACTGGCAGGCTCTTGCCCCATCTATCAAGATTTAGCTCAAATGTCACCTGCTCTGGGCAGCTTTTCCCAACTTCCCAAGGCAAAGCTTATTCCCCTCCACTGTGTTCCCACAGCATTTTTTGTTCCTCTCTCATGAAATATATTTTTCATTTAAAATCTCAATAGTCAGGATCTCCAGGGCAAGGCACAATTCACAGAAGGTACTTAATAAATAAATGTCTATTGAACAACGGAATCTAGAGGTGTCTAAAATGACAGGCCCATCAGAAGCAGGTAACAAAGAAAATATATCAATTAAAATAATTCCTTAAAGACAGATGGATTGAAATCCATTAAGCAGAAAAGGATTCCCAGAAGATAGGATTGGCAAGAAAAAAAAAGCATGGTTAAAAATGAGCTGGAAAATTCTCAGAAGAAAAATAACTTAAATTCCAAATCATTATTTACTCATGGTTCTAACCTTGAGAACATGTTAGCTGGATGAATGTGTTCATATTTGTGGGGGGAATCTAAGTTTTCCATTGTTTGGTATACACCAAAGACTCCTTCTCCTAATCACTCTTTTTGCCCAAAACTTGTCCACAAATTTGTTCTTGTCAACTTTCCATACTCTCCATGCTATTTCAAAACTTCTTGTCTGTTCTGTATTCATGAGCAAATTGAGTAGCAGTGACTACTTGGTGCTGCTCCACACTAGAGTACAGGGAACAGACCCAGCCTGCTGAGGTCATTCCAGTAACTTATTAAAGAACCACTTGGGTCTTGTGATAACAAAGCAGGTTCATTAGACATAAATCAGACCTCCTCCTAAAAGACTCTGACTTCTCCTGCCCAAGTCCCAGCAACCCCAGTTCAATTCACCTAATCTCTACCTGCCTCAGTTTCTCTAGCTGTAAAATAAGGATAAGATAATAACAAAGGATACAGTAAGATTAGCAAAATCAATGCATGTAAAATACTTGAATCAGCACTTAAGACAAACTAGTTATCTGCTCTTATGAAAGTTGTCATGGAAGTATAGGAATCCTTGTAAGAATTCTGATTGTTATAAAGTGTTCAGTCTTTATTGCAAGATGTATAAATCTGGTTTAGATTTTTCTAAATCTATGTAATAGAATGTCTAGAAATAAGGTCAGCTCTATCCACAGGCAAAGGTAAATATTTGTCTATTCAAAATAGGTAAAAATTTGTCTAATGAATCACCGAACTGTTTTACAACTGGAACATTAGAGAGGCCTCTAGATCAAGAACTTCAGGATAAATGAACTCCATGTGCCTTTAGAAGGTAATAGAGCTAGATCATTACCCTGCTAGAGATTTATTTTTAAAATTAGTAATTCCCATTCCAGAAGACCTTTTTTGGGAAATCAATTGCAGAAGTAAGTTTGATGTTAGGAAGGATCAAAAATATTCTAGGCCTTTAATTGTGACAGCAGAACAGATTCATGTGGGGTTACATAGTTTCTGAAAAAAATCCTATACTTGTATATTGGTCTATCACATGAATGAATAATAACATTGCATTTTCTGTTTGGAAGTTTAACTTACACAAATTTTTAAATGACTATTACTATTGACCTTTCTGTGCTCTTGTTCAACAGGCATTTAGTCAGTTGTTATCTTTTCTTATAGTTGATTAAAAAACATTTTTATTAATTTTAACTTTGAACTTTTTCCTTCATATTGTTAGAGTCTGTAAACAAGTCAAGATGGCGCCTGGAATTTTGCAGAGGGAGTGGTTTGTGAAGTAACACCATCGAGCCATTAAGTGTGGAGATTCCTTATTGGTTGGCTGCTGTATCTAGTTTATATTAATTAAGATAAGCTGTGTGTAATGTATGTATACCCCTCCTGTCCTACAGTAAACGGCTCCCACTCTAGCTGTATCAATCTACACAAATTGCTCATCACCCCCAGGTTATTTTGCTGCAGCCGGATTGCTGCAGATGGTGGCCCGTACGGGGAGTCCCACGACACTCGGGGATAAGTGACCAAAAAAAAAAAAAAGCTGCCCGTCCTTAGATCAGAAGGGAGCAAATCTGCTCGTCCCTAGACAGATAGGGCGAGAGGAAAAATGGCCATTTCTAGAAAATGGAGAAGATTGATACAGTATGTTTGTGTCTTGTTTTGTCTTGGTGTATTGTATTGTCTTTGTGATGAAAATATGGAAGGGGTGAGAAGTAAATTACTAAGGAAAGAAGGCACCCCAATGGAACCAAGAGCAATTAGGGCATGTGTTGATAAAAGCCCAGGAACTCTAGTCAGAAAGAAAAAGTTCAAAAGAAGAAGGATTATCAGAAAAAAAGTTGCAGCAAAAGGCTATTAATGAATACTTTTCGTTACCGGAGGGTGCGTGAATTGGAATCCGCGCGGCGGCTGCCACGTGCGCAAGCCGGTCAGGGCGCCCCCTGCCCAGGGAGCGGGACGCCACTTAGAGAGCCCAAATCCAGACCTGACCTGGAGGCACAGTCTCACAGGCTCTTGCTCCCTGTGCCCAGTGGCAATTTGAATCTGGGACACTCCCTGGACTCTCCCCAGGGCCATCTGGGGCTGCCCAGGATGCTGCAGGTGGAAGATGGCCGAGTCCCAGAAGTTTGATCATTTCCAAGGCCAGTAACTACAATGGTTCTCCCACACCTGGAAGCTAATTAGTAATGAGCGCCATTAAGGCTTATTTCAAATGTAAAAAACCTTGAGATAATGTACTAAATTGTTCAGAAGGTTGTTTTCTTAGAGCCTGGTGGAATGCTACAGGATTTTCTTTAGCCAGCATTGCCGGAGTTCCTGCCTTGTCCCAGTGCCGGTGAAGACGAGGGTGGAAGAATTTCCAGTGTTGCTGAAAACCTGATGAAACTTCGGCTGAGAAACAGATGAGACTTTGGAGCTATTGCTGTTTCTGCTGCTACAGCTTAGGCTAGCTGCCTGCAGAACTTACCTGGACTGTGATTTAAGCTAGCTGCTTACAGAATTTACCTGGACTGTGAACTTACCTGGACTGTGATTTACCTGGACTGTGAGTTAATCTATTGAGACACTGCTTTACCTGGATTGAGACAACAAACTGTAATCTACAACAAATTGTAACTCAGTATCTTTGCTAATGGTGTCATTGCTGGTATAATTTTTCCAAGGGCTTCTTGCATGGAGCCATCAATTGGCTTGGTATTGTGGCATTTTGTATCCTCCCCTTCTGCTTGTAGCAGATTATTTATGGTGTTTGTGTAAAAACCACTATGGTCATTATTTAAATTAAACAAAGGGGGGAAATGTTAGAGTCTGTAAACAAGTCAAGATGGCGCCTGGCATTTTGCAGAGGGAGTGGTTTGTGAAGTAACGCCAGTGAGCCATTAAGTGTGGAGATTCCTTATTGGCTGACTGCTGTATCTAGTTTATGTTAATTAAGATAAGCTGTGTGTAACGTATATATACCCCTCCTGTCCTACAATAAACGGCTCCCACTCTAGCTGTATCAACCTACACAAATTGCTCATCACCCCCCCGTTATTTTGCTGCAGCCGAACTGCAGCATCATATGAAGAAACCAATTACAAACAGGAAAATTCCTAAACATAAGTGTAACAAACAATAATAAAAACCTCATCTCACAACAAATTCTAGCAACTGTAATTCTGTTGTTATTCCTTGGAATCAGGTCTAGGAGCTCGTGATGGTTAATTTTATCTGTCAACTTGACTGGATGCTCAAATATCTGTTTAAAAATTATTTCTGGGTGCATCTATAAAAGGTGTTTCTGAAGGAGACTAGCATTTGAAAGGTGATTTCAGTAAAGCAGATTGCCTTCCCAGTGAGGGTGAATATCATCTAACCCAACAAAAAGGGATAAGAGGTTTGAATTCTCTCTCTGTATAACTGCTTGAGTTTAGACATTGGTCTTTGGCCTTGGACTGGAACATAAACCTTCAGTGCTCCTAATATCAGGCCTTCAGACCCAGAATAATTATACCACCAGGTTTCCTGGTTCTCCAGTTTGTAGATTGTAGGTCATGGGACATTTCAGCCTCTACAATCATGTGAGCCAATTCCTTATAATAAACCTCATTGTGTGCATGTGTGTGTGTGTTTATCCCATCTCTCTTTTCTCTCTATACAAACACATACATACACACACACACACACACACACACACACACACACACACACATAAATACACACACAGTTGGCCTTCCATATTTGTGGGTTCTGTATCCATGAATTCAACCAACCACAAATAGAAAATGTGATTAGGCCAGGCACACATCTGGGTTCAAGTCCTGGTACCAAAGGAAAAAAAAAGAAAGAAAGAAAGGACAAGAAAAAGATGATGAAAAAAATGTGGTGGTTAGGTCCTCAATAGTTGTACCTGAACTGAACATGCATAGGCATTTTTTTCCTTATCATTATTTCCTAAACAATACAGTGTAACAACTATTTAGGTAGAATTTACATTGTATCAGATATTGTAAGTAATCCAGAAATGTTTTAAAGTACATGGGAGGCTTGTACAGCTTATAGGCAAATATTATGCCATTTTATGTAAGGGATTTGAGTATCTACAGATCCAGGTATTCGGAGGGGTCCTGGAACCAATTCCTGTGAATACCAGCAGATGATTCTACATATCTGACTGTGTTCTTCTGAAAACCCTGGTAACATAGAGCATTCAAATGTTTCCACAGGTTGAAAATTTTAAATATAAATAAAAACTTCAAATGGATACATAGAATGACAGAATTCAACTAATTTAAATTCTGTTTCTTCATATAATCAACATCTTATTGCTTATTGTGAGTCCAGCACAAATAAAAGCAAAAATATATGGCATTATAAGAACTGTGGACACAAATAGTATCCAAAGAGAACTAGAAGAATTTGGAACCCTTAAGAAATTGCCTTCAAAATTGAATGGGTATAGCTAACTAGCAAGTGGTGATATCTGATTATAAAACTGTAAGTTTTTTGAGTGAACTTTTATATAGAAAACAAGGTTTATTAAAGGATAAGTAATAAAAATGTGCTGATTTGAAAAAATATATGCCATTTATACTTAAAATCAAACTGTATCAATTGTTTAAAGTTAGACAAAAAGTGTTTTTTAGGAATATTTTATCACTAACTAGAATTTAGAATTGCTAATACATAATACTATAAAAACAGATTCACTAAAGTTGGTTGTGTTATTATTTCCTAAGTTGTTTAAAGACTAATAGCTACAATCCTTGTATAGTTTTATACCAACAACATTTTTTAAAATCAGGTCTTTAAGCTGGGCAGGGTAGCACATGCCTGTAATTCCAATGATTCAGGAATCTGAGGCAGGAGGATTATAAATTTGAGGCTAGCCTCAGCAACTTAGGCCTTAAAGCAAAACAGCAAGACTCTGTCTTAAAATAAAAAATAAAAAGTGGCTGGGGATGTGACTCAGTGGGAAAGTACCCCTGGGTTAAATCCCCAGTACCCAAAAAGAAAAAAAAAAGTCTTTATAAAACCTTAGTTACATTAAGGACTAGGGTTGTGAAAATTAGTACTGAATTCTTTCCTTAGCTTAATTCTAATTTCTTCTGATAAAAGAAATTATAAGAAATGCCATATTTATTAAATAACTCTGTCCTAAATTCAGATTCCTAACTCTTTTCATTGTGCATGTGATTACATAAGAGAATGAGAATTCCTGCAATTCATGTTTTCATTTTTGAGTCCTTTCTTCTATATAGCAATTTTAAGGTTTCTAAAATTTGACAGCTACACACCTTCAGTATTATCAATAGACAACCTTTTAAACCATTTTTATTCCTTAGCTCTCAGTACTTGATTTCAGTTCCATCTATTATACCCTGATTTAATGTTATCTATTGCTCACTGTAGGTTAACTCATTCTTAAGTTTTTCCCTTCAGAGTTTAAAATACAGGGGAAAAGACCTAATTAGAAAATCTAATTCAATTCTTTTCAAATCTATTCAATTCTATCTCATGCAGTAGAGTCAAGTATGTGTAGAAATTCAAAATAAGCTATGGTTGTTCAGAAAATGCTTTAAAGATGAGGTGGAAATTGAAATATGAATAAAAAGAATGGTAAATGTGGAATAATAGAGTGGTAATTAAAAAAAAAACAAAGAACATTTTCTAGCAGAGAGAGGCAGATAGTGAAAAAAGGAAAGATATGTGTATCTATGAGATACTTCTAGGAGCATGGATCTGATTAGGTAAGACCATATATAAGTGGAGAATTCAACGGACAGTAGAATGAATTCGATTTTGGACACTTAGAATGCCAGAACCAGAAATCTGAGTCTGATAGAAAAGGAGTCATTATAGTCAGAGGAAATCCAGGCTGCAAGAAATCAATATGGAGGAGAGAGGCGTGAGGAAACATCAAGCACAGGCAAAGAAGAGAAGTCCATGCATGAGATGTCATGTGCACAGGCCAAGATGGTAGCTGTGAGAACAGGGAGGGAAATTCATGTGAATGACATATAAAGAATGAGATGGATGTCATAAAGGATAAAGAAATAGAGGAAATAAAGATGTTTAAAGTTTCAAAACTGGGCAGTCATGAAAATGATGAATGTCTCACTGAAATAAGACCAAGTCCTAAATATTCTATAATATTATAGAATCAGATTTATTGGTAAAAATTGATCTATTAAACATGAAATTTATTATGCACTGCTGAAATTAAATTTTATAATTTAATTTTCTTGGCTAAATGCTCTGAAAAAATCTCTTTGACATCATGAACTGCAACAACATACAAAATATTTAGTAGACATAAATTATTATCATTTTTAGAGTTTAAATATTTCAGAACTTTATTTGGAATATTTGATATGTGGTCTGATATTTTATCATTCTATAGAAACAATCAAATTATTCAGGCCAAGTTCAGAGAGACAGGCAAAGAATGTATCAATCAAGTAATATAGTAAGAGCAAATTTTCTCTCTTTTTTTAATTGTATTTCTATTTTATTTTATTTTTTAAACAATGGCAAAACATCATGAATTTTAAAAGGTAGTGATGCTTCATCAAATCAATGACAGATGAGAGTGAGCATATTCAAAATCACTAAATGTTGTGTTAAATCTCTCAGTGAACTTACAAATGTAAACTTTTTGTGTGTAGAACACTGAAGCAAATGGTTAGTCCTATACTCATAAGCAATCATTAAACTGACATAGTGAAGAGTTAAGTAAGTGGCAATAAGTGAACAGTAATTCAAAAAATTAAGCATAAAATATGATTTATGCTGCTTTTTTATTTGGTGCAATCTGAATTCATATTTATAAAAATAAATGTTTTACAAGTATTACATCTTTCATGACAAATTTTTTTTAATATTTATTTTTTAGTTATAGGTGGACACAATGTCTTTATTTTACTTTGTGTGGTGCTGAGGATCAAACCCAGTGCCTCACGAATGCTAGGCGAGCACTCTCCCTCTGAGCCACAAGCCCAGACCTTATGACAAGTTTTTATCTAGGATAATTTGTTTGAAAATGTACCAAGTCACGTTAATCCCTTTCATAGTTTTCAAGTGACATAGCTAATCACTTCTATTTTTTGTTACTTTTTAAATTTTACTGAACATATTATCAGCAGAATAATTTTTAATATGTTTTCAATGAAGAGTCAGCAAATTTATGAGATTTTTATCCACATGAATCTTTACCTATCCTGATCATGGATTTTTTTGCCTTTTGGTGTGTGTGTGTTGTGTGTGTGTGTGCCCGTGTGTGTGTGCATGCATTATGTTCAAGGACAGTGTCCTTTGATCCCATTTTGCATATCTAAATTTGGGTCTGACTGTGTGCAGACCCTCATTCATGTTATTTCAATGTAATTACTTACCAGGACTGCTTTTTTCTAAGTCAAAATGGCAGAGTAAAACAGTCCTGAAATGTTGAGATTAAAATCTTCTGTTTCATGTATGAAGACCCATAGAACAAGGTCAGCATCAGTGGGAAACATGTTGCAAACTTTGTTGAACATGTCTGATATGGTAACTTGCATTCATTGAAGGAAAGAAATGCACATCACTGATTTTCAGATATATTCTCATTTATTTAAGAATACCCAAATACTCACTCTACTAATGATTTGAGAACAATAAGCTTTCATTATGCTTCCTGCTGTAATTTCTATTGAAAGTTTAGGCTTAGTTCTTATTGTTTATGATTATGTTACATACTCCCCAGGATGACTTGTTTTCCATTCCTAAACTCATAGTGATTTCTAGCACTATTTCTACTTGTAACTTCTGTGTAAACTCTGAATTCCACTGGACCAGGAAAAATGCACAAGTAAGTTTGTAGATTTCACCACTTAAGGATCAACTGGGCATAGTTCATGCTACAGAGATTTCATTGGAAATCTCTTGCCCTACCTTCGGAACACCTTCATGCAAGCCTGATGCTGTCTATGATTTTTACTTCCTCAATTATTCATTTGTCATTGGCAAAACTTTTTGAATGTGTTTCTTGTCTTTCAGACATAACAAGAGAATATAATGTTTCCCTAGTATGAAGAAATTGGTAGCATGATGGATGAAACTTCAGGAACATTATACTAGCTGGTTGTTCATAATAATAATAAAAAACACACTTGGGTCTTCCTCACTAGATTTGAAACTGTACATGAATTGGCCTGTAAGGGAATATAAGCACCATTTTTTGTACATTTGGATTTTTACCTATGTCCATTGCTCAGAAAAATCATCATTTTCCGATTGCTTGCTATTGTAGAGCTTTAAGAAATCCCAAAATTTTCAAAAAAGAATTTGAGGCCTTAATATAGAATTCAGTCAAATCTAATCAATATTTAAATAATTCTTCATTTTTTAAAAAATATTAATGTTTATGGCAGCAGATGTGCTATTACCTAACAGACTATTTAATATATATTGCAATCAGTCTTTTGTTTTTTTTCCTGTGTTGGTGATCAAGCCCAGGACTTCGTGCATGCCAGTCAATAACTACCACTGAGCTACATTCCCAGCTCTCAAGTGTTATGTTTTAATCCACCTGAAACAGTCCCATTGTAACTCTATTTGCAATAATTTCTTCAGCTAGTCAGAGATCTGGATCTGAAACAATCCAAATAGGATATACAATTTAAAAAGAATTATTAAGTCTAAATGTAAGCTACTAAAATTAATGCATTCTTAAATAAAACTAATCTGATAGAAAAGAAAGACCCTTTACTTCTATTCTCCAGGTTAAGCCCTGTGACCTGTGAGGCAACTCCTGCAAGCTCAGTGACTGTCACTGTGACTTAGCCAATAACTATGATATTACTATGGTAACCCTGCTGTATTATGTAAAACGTGATTCTACAGGACAAGTGGGATGATCATTTAGATGAAAAGTCAGGGTTAAGAGCCAAACTTGGGTGTTAAGAATTCATTGCTTGCAGTTTCATCCCAAGAACTATTTGAGCAATAATGCTTTTTTGGCAACCTTAGACATTAATTGAACTTTATTTGAGTTTCACAAGCTTCTATTCTTTTATTGAATGCCTTTCAATGAGGAGATCATAAGCAATTTGAATAAGCAAAATATCATACAAAATGTTCTCATTTTAAATTATTTATATTGAGTTCACAATTATTAAAAATAATTAGATGATCGTTAATTTTATCCAGAAAAGTATATCTGTGCCTTAAAACATTTTATATGTGTAGAGATTAAAGAGATTACATTCATCTTGTTGGATAATGAATGTATTGTTCACCAAGTCAACTCATTTCTGAGACACCTGGGATTTTTTTTTTCTTGATTAGCATGTTATACTAGAGAAGGATTATTGTGGCAGCAATTTGTTTCAGATTTATTCTGTCAGATCAGCTATTGATAACTTGAGACCACCCTAATTTTATAAAGAGATAGAAAATAGAGCTTTTTGTTGATTAAAAAAAGTGTTTAATTTTTAATCCACTTAGTTTTTTATTTGACACAAATAAGAGCAGTAGATATATAATTTTATTCCTGAGGAATTTTGATTTCACTGATGATGTTGAAAAAAAAGGTAAAATAAAATTCCAAATGGCTTAGTTCTCCCTGTCAAACATTATAGAGTAACTTGAACAAAGAACTAGGAAGAAATGATTAAGAAAGCCAGGTGCAGTGGCATATGCCTGTAAT
Organism: Urocitellus parryii; assembly: GCF_045843805.1. Taxonomy (NCBI): domain Eukaryota; kingdom Metazoa; phylum Chordata; class Mammalia; order Rodentia; family Sciuridae; genus Urocitellus; species Urocitellus parryii. Next base: position 31,146,506 of record NC_135538.1, read on the forward strand.
CCCAGTTGCTCAGGAGGCTGAGGCAAGGAGGATCACAGGTTCAAGGCCAGCCTCAGCAAATTAGGGAGGCCCTAAGAAACTTAATAAGACCCTATTTATAGAAAGAATATAAAAAGGACTGGGGATGTGGCTCAGTGGTTAAGTGCCCCTGGGTTCAATTGCCAGTACCAAAAACAGAGAGAGAGAGAGAGAAGGAAATTATAAAGAACAAAATTTTGTGATGAAAAGTTAGCAAAATGCTACTCCAGCATTTTGGAAATTTTATTTTATCTCCAAAATTCTTGTATGACAGCAATTTTAAAATGTGTAATATGTAATATGTTCTTTAAGTAATTTCTCCCTTATTTTACCTGATCAGAAATGATTCAAAATTTTAATCTGGTATAGTTGAAGTTATTATTACACAGTAAAATTTTACTGCTAGGTAAAATGATTCAGTCATGGTTGTTATCTTCTACCACCTATTGGTTATTGTTTAAATGTCTGATTGTGATTTTCAAATTTACCAATTTTATAAATGGCTTATATATTTAATTCAAAATTCATTGCACAGTGGATAAGTGATCAGGTTCTGACATACATGTTAGCTGCATGATCATGGATATGAAAGTTACCTTCCTACATCCCACATTCTTCAGCTGAAACGGGCCACTGACCTGATCACTGTTGACAAATCCAACATAAGAAGAAATTGTTTCCAGTCCCTACTCAGCTCCTAACATTGTGCTTATCTTTGTGAGAGCATATACTTCTGATATTCTCTAGAGGATTTTCTCCTACATTTTAACATTCCCAAGTTTTATTTGTACAGTCAGACCATCATCTCCAAATGAACAGGAGTTAAGTATAATTCATGCTCCAAGAATACTAAGAATCACACATAGACACACACACACACACACACACACACACACACACACCAATTTTCAGCAATCACATTGTCAGTGGTATCATCTGGTATTATTACTCTCAGTCTATTGTATGGGTAATGCATAAAAGGAAATTAACATTTACATGATAGAATTATAATACTAACAATCTCTTAAGCAGGATTCCCAGCATGAGATAAAACCTGTAGTCCTATGGGAGCTTCCATGTAAATGTAATTATGTTTTGTCTTTTATGTGTGTAATGTTTAAGCTTTACTTTAAAATAATATAGGAAAAGGAAACTAAATCCAGGTATAGATTTTAAAAAGTGGTTGGCCATAAATTCATAATTATTAAATCTGGATTTTGAGTATACCTATAGTATTCTGTAATTTTTGATATGTTTGGAATTAATATCTTCCATAACAAAACCTTTTTTTAAGTAAAAAGTAAATAGTTAAAATCCAATGTGATGCAATGAAGGAAACTCTAAACAAGATGATGAGAAAGCTACCTGTGTTCCTGTTGCCATTTACAATATACAATACCAGACAGAAGGCCTGGAACAAGTCACTTAACTTCTCAGAGGTTAAGTTAAGAGGTTAAGTTCTACCTGGACTCATCAAAGGTAGAATCTACCTTACTAACCCAGAACAGGGACTGGACTCGTTTTCCAGGGAAATTATTGGAAACTCCTATAAACACCTCCAAATTCATCAAAAACTTCATGATTGAAATTAGATAATTGTACAAACTGAAGGCTAATAATAAACCATTAGACATTGAATTTAAGCATCAGTCAAAATTATTCAGACCAAAAATTAGTAAAGCTTACACTCTTTAACTAAAAAATACAGTTAATAAAAAGCAAATGTTACTATTTGACCAATGTTAGGTTTATGTAGATATATTCATTTATAACCAATTTTGCCTCTAAAACCATACATAAATAGATAAGTAAAGGGAAAAAAATGCAAGTGCTGGGGATATAGCTCAATGGGAGTGTTTGCCAAACATGCTTGAGGCTGTAGGTTCAATTTCCAGCACCATGCACACACAAAATGAATGAGAAATCTTTATTATTTTCTCAGTATAATCACAACCAAATCCAAATATAATAGAAAATAAGGGAAAATGACAACATATTCTTTATGAGTAGCACTTCAAGGATCAACTTTGCAAATGTCTTCTTAAAAGTCCCCACTATGTAAAATGAACTTTAAAGATACTCTCTCGAATCAAACCCAAACCCTCCCATATAATGTTGCATTGAACTTTCAAATCAATCAAATATGTATTTGAATATATATATGCATATGTATAATTATGTATGTATCTCCTTGGACAGGTCTCTTGGGTATGCATTAATTGTAGGATTTCCCCCAACTTAGTACCTTATACTTAGAAGGAAAATTTGTACTTTTTCAGCCAACTAAATAAAAATTTTTTTCAAAAACTAATTTTGGGATTTACCCTAACTCTCACACTCATTCAGTAAGCACACACACATGTGCGAACACACACATTTTAGTTGTACTAAACTTAATGTGAAATTTTAGATTAGAGTCTCATTTATTGGCAGTTCTGGGAAAGGGTTTTAACTTAATCCCCAGTTAATGAAACCCTTGCTAGTGAGTTTCCTTTGTCAACACTGCGCTTAGTGTATAGTGCTTCATACCTGCTAGATCATCAAAATCCACAGTGATTAGGCTCAACTGGAATGCAAAAGTTGGAAGGCAGGATTTTTGTAAAATTTTATAAAAAGATTATGCTCAGATATTACATGAACTGGCTCTACTTAAAAACTATTTTCCAGCTTCTGTGTTTTGTTATTAAAAGCAACCAATAGCTATGATTCAAGCACACCAAAGCATTTCATGGCAATCAAGCCTGAGTGACATATGGTTCCTTGAGGGAAAACAATCAAGTCCAATACCAGATCAGAATAATCCAGCATAGCCACTGCTCCTATTTTTGCCTTTTTAAGCCTAGACATACAAGTGGAAATAAATTCAAAAAATTACAGCAGATGACTACTTAGAATTTCTGGGAAATATATTTGATAATCAACTACTGAGCTTAAAGAAAGTTATCAGCAACTTATGAACTATTTTATATTATTTATTTTTTAAAATACCTTTATTTTATTTATTTATTTTTATGTGGTGCTGAAAATAGAACCAGTGCCTCACATATGCTAGGCAAGCACTCTACCACTGAGCCACATCCCTAGCCCCTATATTACTTATTTTTTTTATAATAACATTCAGTAGATACAAAATGCATATCACAATTTCTCTTTGAAGGTACAAGAGGCACTTCTAGATTATATATTGTCTTCTAATATGGTGTCCCAGGTAGCTAAGGCAAAATTCCCACTAACAAATTGTAACCATCACAAGGCAGAAATGTGCATTCTAGAGATTACTTACAATTAGTGTGAACAATCCAAGATGAGGCAAATATTTAATTTTACCTTATACTATAAAATTTAACTCTTTGATCGATAAGTACAATGAAATTTCCACCCTGATTTCTTTACCTTTGAGTAAATGAATCCATAATTCCTACACAGTATCACTTTAAAAGAATATATATAGATTCCTAATCAAAGTAAATCAAGGAGATAGATATGAGACACAAAGTTTATTTTAAAAACTATAAAATATTGTCTACATTTAAACTTGGTCTGCCAGAATGGCCTTTCTTCTTGAGTTTCTATGAAGGGCTTTCTTATTTAAAATTGCAGGATATTAAATTAGAATGAGGATAAACTAAGTGCTTTCCAGGAATTTTTGAGCCTTGTCAGGTTGTTACTATTTTCATCCGAAAGAAAGCTAAGAAACTGAATAATTACTACTTTAACCCCAAACTACATAATTTCATTGATATGATTGCTTTGAGTGAATTTCTTCGAAGCTTAGCTGCACATGCCAACATCTAAAACAAAGAACAAAAAGTCCAGATGGAGAGCTGACCCCCAGGAGTAAAACAAAAATATCTATCATCTCTGCATAGGGTTTGGTTTAATCTCTTACACAATGGTGTGAGATTTGATAACCCTATTCTGTATTTTTAGAAATAAAACCAAACATTTGCTCCCAAGACCCCTGGTCCTAAACTCATCATACTGTCACTTCAGCTTGTGAAAATATATTTGCTTTTCTTTTCTCAAACTATTCTACTTTTTTAATTTCAATTTTTACTTTTAATTGACACAAAAAATTGCATAGATTTATGAGACACCAATAATTTAGTACATGTATAATTCAATAGATGTAGTGATTATAACATTTTTATTAGAAAAAAATATCTAGATTCTTTGTTCTGCATGAAAAGATATCGTGATAAATTTTACTTTTGAACTAGAAGTATATTATACAAAGAGAGAAAAAAAAAAGTACATATACCTATGTTAACATGCCTGTATTTTATAGCAGTCTGCATTACAATGAAAGGATTTGCTTTTAAAGAGAACCATTTGACAAAACAGAAAGTCCAAGGGCAAGAGCACTCAGCCCTTCCCCCTGTGTACTGAGTGTAGGTGTGCAGCCTGGTGGGAGGCAGAATGGTCTGCAACGTGTCAAGAGGCTTTGCCCAAAATGACTAGAATATTTTTTGCTTTTCCACAACTGCTCAAATGTGGATTCAGAATTCTCTCTCCTCCTTAAACTGGAAACAGGGAATGTGGTACACCTCTTCTTTACAAGAATATTTTGGAATATATATTATCGCACTGATTGAAATCCTCGCGATAGGTGCTGTAATATTAAGAGCCCCTGAAGAGCCTTGAGCTTTTGTGGAAGCGAAGTCTCTATAAATAGTAATGAGGTCAATTCTCTCATATTTTGAAGGGCATGAGTGAAGGTTTATAGAATGAGATGGAGCAAAGGGAGCCTAGGCCTGGATGTAGTGATTTCAAGTGTTTACAACACTTCTGCTCCAGTGACACAGCAAAGCTAAACTTACAGTCCCTTTAAAATATGAGACTTGCGCTCGTTATTACCATAGTGGGTATTCTCTCCATACTTTACTGCTCCCTGAAACCATTCCTTTGGTTTATAGGTGAGTTTGCAATATTTTTAAAAGAAAAAAAACTCAAATAAGCCAATTAAAGCAACAATTTCCATAAGTAGCACAAACACCATTTGGATGTGAGTATGTTGTCATAGAAGAAAAGTAGAACAGTTGTGAATTTTTAAAATCTTCCATTAATATTAGTTAAAGATCTAACAGAATAAATAAATGAATGAGATTCTATATATCTGTTACTGGTGGGTCACAGATTTGGCTCTAGGATTTCAAACCACAAAGTATAAATTCAAATATAATAGGTTATAAAATTCAGTATCCATCAGGTTAAAACATAACCACAGTTGGGGGAAAGCACTCTATATAATTGAGTTAGAGAGGTTTCTCATTGGTTTTCATTAGCTCTTGCCTGTATAATGTAACAAACAACCTTAATGTAGACATAGCAACTGACTTAATAGGGGCATCTTTATTATAATTAAAGCTAATGACCTCTCGCCAAAAAGGAAAAAAATTGCATAAAAGTAATGGGAGTGATTTAGTGAGAAGAACAAGGAGGTAATAATTGTAGTACACATCTGTGGCTTTCTGTGGCTTCTCCTCAGAATAGAATTTAGAATATCTATGAGTGGACAACATATTTCAGACAACGTTACACACATATTCATTTGAGCCTTCGAAAACTATTAACTGACATTCATATATCAATTAAAATTTCTATCTAGTAATAAAAGTTATTAAGCAAGAGAAATGTGTAAATAATGGTTCTATAAACTTATTAGAATCTCAATGAAAATATCAATGTGATACTATTTATACAGTGGAGGGCCAAAAGAAAAAAGATGCTAACATTTACTTAACAGAAAAAAAATGTATAACTATTCAAAAAAAAAAGGGACAATGGAAGAGGAGGATAATGTAAATTAGACACTACCATAGATTAAAATCTATTAGAAATCTACAATGAATAAATTTATGTGGAACTGCTCAAAATCATTAGACTAGATCCTGAAACAAACCCTATCTAATAAATATAAGTACTTTTAAAATGATGATTAAAGTCTAATAAAAATGCAAAAATATATTTAAATATTTATAAATTTTGCTGAACAAAACAACCTTAAAGAAAAACAATAAGAGATACTTCGCAAAAATCACAACTCAAATAATTTCCAGCTGGATATAAAAATTTGCTGCTAGAAAAAAAGAATTAATAAACTATTACAAAATGTAAATGAAACCATTTATTCCCAAAATAAAACTTTCTTGAATTTTAAGAACAATCTGTAATAAGGGGAAGAGATTCATAATAGATATAATGATGAAATATGAATTTTAAATAAAATAGTAAGAAATTTATAAGACATTTATTTGAGAAACAATATGATAAATTCCATATGGACTGTATTTTATATACTATGGAATTTTGTTAATCGTTTTTGATATTTTAATAACATTATATTATGTAGAAGAATATCCTTATTCTTAAGAGATACATAATGAAGAATTCATTGTTAAATGTTATGATGCCTGAAGCTTACTTCCAAATAGTTCAACAGAAAATAAATAAACTCTCATACACACACACACACACACATTCCATGCATAATATTTATATGAGTAGGGGAATGTGACATAATATTATCAACTAATGAATTTAAAAGACTCACTGAATTATTCTTTCAATTTTTCTAAGTTTGAACATTTTTAAAGTAAAACCATGCAAGGAGATTAAGTGTAAACAGGTCAGTTAAAATTACCAAGGCCACTTAATGGCCACTACCATCAAATTTGGAAAAAAAAATCCAAGGAAAATATGCTTTGATATTAAGTATTAACCCAAATTTATGGCAACTTCAATTTTAATTTCAGCTAAAGTTTCAATGTTGAATGTTTTTTTTATCCAATGAAAAGTTAACAAAATACTTTCTAATTCCAGTGTTAAAAATATTTTATAGGCTCAAACACTTCTGTGTGTGTGTGTGTGTGTGTGTGTGTGTGTGTGGTGCTGGGGATCAATCCCAGTTCCTGGAGCATGCTAGTTACGCACTCTATCACTTAACTACACCCCCAGCCCCAAAGATCACCTATAATTTTATCCAAAGACTAGAAGTAAGCTAAAGTCTACTTTATGCTCTTGAACCTCTATGTACTTTGCATAACTAAAAAATTATATAATTTACTAATAACTAATATAATAAGCACCATTTATTGAATGACTACAGTGTTCCAGACAGTGGTCTATATGTTTTGCACACAGTCATCAATTATTTCTTTCTTTCAGCAAAAATTTTTATTTAGTGTAATATGTGATGTCATTTATACCTGACACTGAACAAATGACAGTGAAAAAAAGTACAATTCTCAGTATGTTTCTTAGACTTCATTTAATCATTATAATCAATTCACCATTGTTATTAAATTTTTAAAGAAGAAAATGCCCTGAGAGATTAAATAATTTATCCAAAGTCATATAACTGACAGGGTCTCTGTCTTAAAATTTCTGAATCTTTCCATTTGACTATACCACCTCTCATTAAATCATTGACTATGGAAAGTGAGACATATTTATAGCCAGGAGAACTGTTGAGAAGCTGATAATCACTGATAATCCATGCCAAGACCTTCTCACATATTACTAGTTCTGTGATGCATTTACTACAAATATAGGTTACTCCCCATAAAGTAATGCTCCCCTTGAAACCAATATTTCCTAAAACACTTAAACAACATTTAAAATTTATCATTGGATTATCACTAGATTGGAATCTAAAATACTCTGTGGTCAATATGAACAACTTTCCAGATGTTTTATATAAGGTGAATGCAAGCAATTTTAATGAATCAAAATAGGCCAATTTTGTTTTTATTTTTTATTTATTCCTATATAAAAAACATCTATTATGTACCCAAACCAATTCAATATACTATCATACAATAATGAAACAAACAAGCAAAAAAAAAAGGTAATAGTCTGATGGAACTCACATATTTAGTCATATGGTAGCATGTGGTAGCAGTAAAATAAAGAAAAATAGAGCTTGGAAGAGAACTGGGGACATAAAGAACCAGGATTCATAATTTTAATAGATGGTCAAGGAAAGTGCTATGATCTCTCCATTTATATGTTTATTGGAAATTAGTCTGCAATGTGACAGTTTAATTAAGAAGTGAGACCTTTGGCAGGTGATTAGGTCATAGTTGAATAGGATTGGTGCCCTTATAAGGCGTGGAAGAGTTTACTTGTATCAAGAAGTCATCATCTATGAGGAGCAGGTTCTCACCAGACACTAAATCTGCTAGCACCTTGATCTTGGATTTCCTACGACAGTGAGAAATAAATTTCTTCTGTTTATAAATTATGAAGTCTAAAGCATTTTTGTTGTAGCAGCCTGAAAGGACTGAGATGGAAGGTTTCACAGAAAAGATAAAATTTGAGCAAATTCCTAAAGAATCAACAGAGTGAGTCACATGGATATTCAGGTAAAAGACATATCAAGTTCAATATTGCTGAAATGTTTGAAAGTTCTAGAGTTCAGTGCAACAAATAGTAAGTGCATGAAAGTAGTTCATAGGAGTGATCATCTGTGTCAAAAGCTACTGACAGGCTATGGATTTGAAGACTGATAACTATGAATTTAGCAACAGAGAGGTCACTGATGATCTTGATAGAAGATGTGGTACAGGGAAAGGATGGGAGTAGAAGACAGAAAAGTTGAATCAAGAATCAATGGGAAAAAAGGAACTGGACGCCAAAGGTAGTTACCTCTTTTGAGAAATTTTGCTGTAAGTAATGAAAACATGCAAGAACTGAAAGAGAAAGAAGGATCAAGAAGATTTTCTTAAAAACAGGTTAAATTTGAATAATAAGTTTGTATGTTGAAGTGAATGACCCATTAGAAATTGGTTCGAATGTGTCCCCCAAATTTCACCTTAATCCTCAAATTCAAATGTTGATTGTTTTTGGATGGGGGCATGTTGAATTAAATAAGACCATGAAGATGGAACACCCATGATGGCATTAGTGGTTTTACAAGAAGAGGAAGAGACACTCGAGCTGGCACAACTTGTTCTGTGATGTCCTCCACCATGTTGTAATGCAGCAAGGAAGTCCTCACAAGATGCCAGCACCATGCTCTTGGGCTTTCCATTATCCAGAACCATGAGCAAAATAAACCTCTATTCTTTATAAACTACCCTGTGTTTGATTAAAGTAACAGAAAACAGACTAAGACACTCAGCCTTCAAGCAACATCCACATTTTGCCTCTGTCACCAATTAATTCTTTACCTCTTTTCATTTTATTCTTAGCTCTCTGTATCTTCTTTTCAAGTTATCCCATTGGAGAATTTATGTAGCTATGTCCTTCAGTTACCACTTCTGCTGTATTCCCTCTCAATTTTATATCCTGCCCTTCTTGGGTAATATATACTCAGTTGACAACAAGGCATCACCAGTTTAAGGTTCTGGAAATATCTTAAAATATCACATCTAAAAGCAAACAAACTATCTTTTGGCTTTGCCTGTGATGATACTCTTTGACACTCTTCTGCCAATTCCTTAGTTTGTATCCTTCTGGGATTAAGATGAGTTTCTCCCCGTCTTTTTATGTCCACAAACATAAATAGACAACAATATGTTCTGATTCCTGTAATGCAATTGCTTTGTCTCTTATCTTGCCCTCTTTATTGCCATGGCTACTCATCTAGGATAGCACTTCTCACTTTGCACCTGCTTTGAGGCAGTTGACTTCTAAGAGAGTTCCTGCTTTCAATCTCTCCAAGATCCAAGTCATTCTGCACACTCAGATGCCTGGATAATATCACTAAAACATAGATTTCATCATGTGATTGCTCTAATTAGCAGGACTTAAAATGCAAATCTTTAGCATGGTTTTCAAATTCTTCTACCACATGGGATTTCACAAATCCAGCCTTGCTCATTCCATCATATTTATCATTCTTTCTATTCTACAGACAGTCCATTCAAAATAGGTCAGCTCTCCACTTTTCTTAATACCTACCAGCTCTTCTCTCTGCTTTGATTTTCCTTTAGTGTCTCCCACCCCAGGGACTACCCATATCCAACATCTTCTTCATGACCCAGATTTGCACCCATATCCAGCATTTTCTTCATGACCCAGATTTGCACACATATTCTATGGCCTTGTACTACAGTTACCTTTCTCAGTCATACTCCCCTCGACAGGTGAAGATTAAACTTAGAGAAACAAGTCTTGAGTAACCAAATAATACTCAGGCACTGAGATTTTGTGAATGGCAAAAGGTACAATAGAGGAAAGCTACAAGAAAGTCCCCTATTCAAACTCCCAATAAATTTCAGACACATACAAAAATAGTCTCAAGATTATTTTTAAAAACTTTGTGTCTATTATAGCCAATAAGAGTTACCATTTGGCTGCTTCATACCTTCTGGATAATTACAAAGATCACAGATTATTTTTGTTTTTTGAGTTTTTGTGACAAAAACATTCCAAATTTAAAAAGAAATACTTATTTCAAAAGCATAAGAATTCTACTTGTAGTTTTGTAAGTTTTTGGTGGCACTAGGGATTAAACCCAGGACTTTATTCATGCTAGCTAGGCACTCTGTCACTGAGCTACATCCCCAGCCCAATAATGTCATTTTTAAAAATCAGAAAACAAATATTGCAGTTTCAGAAAACCAATATACAGGATCATATGCTGTAGCATTCAAAAGAATTTGTCATTTAATCATTAATCTATTTTCAGCACTTGCATACAGTTTTGTGAAATTAATGATGAAGTAAGATTTTCCACTGCTATATTTTTACAATCATAGGTACATATTAACTATTCTTTGCAAAACAGAAAATATTGATCGAAGAAGTATTAAACATTTAATATTATGAGATAAGTACTGTCATTTATTTCCTTTGTGTAGAGTGGTTTAGATACATCCCCCATGTCACATAAATTGCAAATTCCAACATTCAAATTAAGTCTGGCTGTGCTTCTAGAAGCTGTGCTATAAACCATAACCTTATATTGCTATCTACAACATGACACTCCTTATTCATGCTACCTAATTAAGATAAGATTTTGACATATTTCTCTACCTAGGAAAATTTATCCATAAGAGAATAACAGTTAAAATCTTTTCTTTTCTTATAATAAATATCATTCCATTAAAAATGTGGTTTATGTAAACTATATTATAAACTACAAAAAATTTATATATGTTAATATGTATAATGTAATATTTCCAAATATATAATAATTGAGACCCTAAGATATAGATTAGGATGGTTTAATTTGATTGGAGAAATTTGGGGTAAAATATATTTTTTTTATTTTGAAGTATTGGATGGATCCAAAAGAGAAGGGAAGTGAGGCCTATTTAAAAACATTAGAGAGAAATAGAAAGATGTATATAATGCATGTGAAATAGAAAAGAGAATAATCAATGCAAGACATAGGACTAGAGTAAGGACAGATTTGGGTAAAATGGGCATCCAAGGGGAAATCCAAGGGGCTTGTACTGGTGTATACTATCCTGACCCTTTCCCTCACAGTTGCACCTGCAGAACCTATGGACAGTGGAAGCCTCAAGGAAACTTCTTGTTTGGTAAAATGCATGCTTGAGTTTATTAAAGTATCATGGAGCTTGGCTGTCCCAAGAGATGTAAAGGGTGATGTCTGCTGGTTTCCAAGCAAAGAGAGCATACAAGTTCACCTGCCTCTACTCTGTTAAGTTCCTGTTGACTCAGTAGAAGGTGGACGGAAGGCTGAGGAAGCAAGACAGGATGGGAGCTAAGATTTCATGAAGGCTAACCTGTCAGGTAAAAGGTTTATAGCTTTAGGTTCCTTCCAATAGTGAAAGCAAAGTGTCCCATAGCAGATGTCTCAGTTCTGTCAGACCCACCACCATAAAACTCACTAAGCCCAGAAAAATCCCTTTACAAAAAGCTTCACAGTTATCCTAAGTTAGTAAATCACTTTTGCAAGTGTTGTGTTCCACAGGCCACAGATGTTCAAGGAAATGGTTCTGAGCTACAGCAAACTTGAGAGTTACCACACCATCCTCCTTCTAGGGGATCATGGAAAAAATTCTGTTTTACTTTAACACCTAATCAAGCATTTTCCAAACTTAACTACTGCATCCTTTCTTGCAGTATTGCTTATGAATAGAAGTTTAAAGAGAAGTTCCACTAAGAACATACTTTGAAAATCATTCTTTTTTTTGGTTATGATACCTTATATGATCTCAATAAATGCAGCAGAAAATGGCATAGAAGGCATATGTGGAAGAACACTATTCTAGACCAGAAGCTTATTCTCCACAAACAATGTGCTTTTTACTCTCCAGTGCGAGGCACTTAGCCAACACTCAGCAAATGTTTGTTAAATTTCTAACAATCAAAACAGAACACAATATTTTCTTGTCCTTTACACCAAAAGGACACAAAGAGACCTTAAATGATTTTGTGTAGTGGATACATATGTTCACATAACAAATATGAACTGATAATTTGCTACCAAAAACAATAAATAGGGGGCTGGGGATGTGGCTGAAGCGGCAGCGCACTCGCCTGGAATGCGTGCGACCCGGGTTCGATCCTCAGCACCATATACAAACAAAGATGTGTGTCCGCCGAAAACTAAAAAATAAATATTAAAAAACAATAATAATAATAATAATAAATAGGGAAAGGCAATCCTAAAAAGAAATGTTTTCATAAGAATACTGTGAACTTAGTCTTTTTTCCATCATAGTTTTTCAACATTTGGAAAATATCATGTTTCAGTATATCTAAAGAACCAGAAATCACATTTTTTTAAAGGCAAGAGCCAGTGTTATTCTCTATAAAATAGTGCAGGAGTTGAATTGTGAACCAAAGTCTGCGGGGACTTGGACTCACTACTCAAAGTTTATAGTCCTTAGTTATCAAACTGCTGGTAAAGTAGAAAAATACAACCAGGGACCTTGATTATTCTAACTCATGGCTGGTTGTTTAGCATCATATCCCTGGCCTCTCCACTTTATCCTGAGAAAGGCATTTTGAATCAGCAAAGCAACCAGAAAAACAGGAAAGGAGGGTAAGTGGGGAGGAGAAATGCAATTTCTGAACTAAAAACGGAAACATGGATGCTGATGCTAACAAGCTTCCTCAAGGAGAGCCCTAGGTAAGCATGCGTAACTTTGAAGTGACCCACAAACATCACCCTTTAAAGAACACGCTGCGTCTCGCCCAGATTGTATTTCCCATAACAGGAAACAAAAACCCTCGGGTTCTGCTCAAGTGAATGATATGCCACAGTCACAAGACCAAGCGTCTAAATATTCCTAGCAAGCTCATGTATTTATTGAATCCTGCTTTTAGAGTTTTTCAGAACTTGGCCTTGGAAGAATGAAAGAAATACAAACTGATTTGTTAAAAAATGAAAGTCCAGGTTTTTTGGGGGCTCACAAAGGAATCTGACATACATTGCTCTATTAACAAAACGCTCCCTATTAGAGCCTCAAAGAAAAAAGTCACCATGTGCAAAACCACTTTTTTAAAAAAGATTATCCCAGAGATCCATTAGATTCTCAGGGACTGCCATTACATATTAAGTCCCTCTCCCACTTCTTTAACTATTATATATAATTATTACTATTATATTACTTTCAATTGTTTCTCTGATGTTACTAATAAATACTAATACTCTGATGTTACTAATAACAATAATATATCTTAAATATCTAATTTGGATTCATTATTTCCTTATTATGTTCACATATTACACCAGACTTTATGCACTGTGATTAGCTAAGGCTTTATATATTTTTTTCAATATATATTCAACATATATATACACATATATATATGTATACACACACACACACACACACTCACATACACCACATTTCTCCCAAAGTTATTCAAACAATGTGATGAGCACAAGCTTTGGATTTACAGATATACCTATTAATATTATGCTAATCATACCAAAGACCAAAAGTGAGTGTGTTGGTCAGCATTGCCTCACTGTGACCTGACAAGAACAATTTATTTTGACTCATGGTCTCAGTTTCAGTCCATAATCAGCCAACCCCTTTGCTCTGGGTCCGAGCTGAGGTAGAACATTATGGCAGAAAGATGTGGCCAAGGAGAGCTGCTCTACTCATGATAATCAATAGGCAGGCCTGGGGGAGAAGGGGGCCACAGGGAAGATGCACACTTCCAGGGCATCCACCAGCAACCCCCTCCTCTAGTCATACCCCACTTGCCTACAGTTACCACCCAGTTAGTCCATTCATACTAGGATGGACTGATTAGGTTACAATTCTTAAAATCTAATCATGTCATCTCTGAATATTTCTGCAGTGACAAAAGAGCTTTAGGGGGACACCTTATATCCAAACCATAACAGCAAGAGAAAAAACCCAAAGGAGGCTTAATAACATAGGCATTAAGAGTATGTCAGATCTGAAAAAGATATTTAACCTCTTGAAACTTGTGTTTCTTCAGCTATAAAATAGAGATGCAAAATAATGCTCAAACCTTCAACACAGAGAAGTGTATAGATTATAAGAGGATAAATTAAAAATACTTGGCTATGCAAATGCTAGCTACTATTGTTGATACATCTTTGTTTTATTGCCATTATTATTGTTAAGCCTCTCTAAATTAAAACAATTTTGAAATTCAATAGAAATTTTACCAATGCTAAATGTGAAGAAGCAAAGGAATGCAGCTAATGTTGTGGCCTAATTAGAACTAAGGTTGTTTCAATAGTTCTGAGATGATTCTGTTCTGATCTCTTCTTAGAATATAGCCAATACTAAAAAGTCAGCACTTCTCAAATGAGAAAATAAAGGAGTCTACCAATAAGTAGATAATGCAAGATTTCTGATAAACAAAATGATCAAAATCAATGTTAGTATATGAATTAGATTCACTTTCACTCTTTGAATTGGATTCAATTTGAACTTGAATGCTCATTAAAATTCTTGAAAAATACGGGGGCTGGGGATAGAGTTGGTAGAGTACTTGCCTCGCCTGCACATAGGTCTCTAGGTTCAATCCCCAGCACCACAAAAAAAAAAAAAAAAACTTTTAAAAATACTGAAGTATCATCTATATATACTACAAGTTTATGCTCAGTATATAATATAGGGACTTGTGAAGAGGAGAAAGGCAAAAAGAAAAGACAAAAGGTAAAAATAAAAACATACATAGTTGCCCCCATAAATTATCTTTGCTTTATTCTACTATGTGCTTGAAAAATCAAGTGAAGACATTAACAACATTCCTATATTAAAAGTTTCTCATGTTGTTTTCTGTTCATTGTCTATGGATTCAGGAATATGAAAAACTTTCCAACAATTACTTTGCTAATATAAAACACAAAGAACTTTCTGAGAGGCTATAATTCCATATTTTATATTCAATGCATTTTTCCCAAGACGTTTGACCAAGCATCAAATATTCCATATACCACACAGCCCTGGAAAATCATGAATTATTTTTTATGAAAGTGCCTAAGCCTACAAGCAACTGGCTCTTAATAATAACTGATTGTCAACTTAAGAATGTTATTTTTTTTTTTTTACCAAAATGACCATACAGAATTGTAACAAAAGCGTGATGCCAGAGTTGACCATGAGTCAGGTAGAAAACCTTGCAGACTTGCATCTAATTCATGCTACAATGGGAAGGTTCCTCAGCACTCTAGGTAGGCCTTGGGGGCAAATCAGATGACAGGTACCTAAGAGTGTTTTTTCAGTGAAGGCTAGTGAATAAAGATTTTCCTGAAGAGTGGGCATGTAGCTCAGTGTCAGAGAGCCTAAAGCTTGGGAGCAAATTTTTACCACTTGCACATCAGATAGAGCACTAATCTCTAGGATATATATAAAGAACTCAAAGAGCTAAACACCAAAAACAAACAAACAAACAAACAGACACAGATAACCCAATCAATAAATGGGCCAAGGAACTGAACAGACAATTCTCAGAAAGTGATATACAATTAATCAACAAATATATGAAAAAAATGTTCAACATCTCTAGCAATTAGAGGAATGCAAACCAAAACTACTACTCCAGTCAGAATGACAGCTATTAAGAATACAAACAGTAAGTGTTGGCAAGGATGTAGGAAAAAAGGCACACTCATACATTGCTGGTGGGACTGCAAAATGGTGCAGCCAATATGGAAAGCAGTATGGAGATTCTTTGGTAAAATGGGAATGGAACCACCTTTTGACCCAGCTATCCCACTCCTTAGTTTGTACCCAAAGGACTTAAAAACAGCATACAACATGGGACTGGGGTTGTGGCTCAGTGGTAGAGTGCTCACCTAGCACATGCGAGGCCCTGGGTTTGATCCTCAACACTATGTATAAATAAATAAAATAAATAATAAATATTATGTCCAATTACAACTAAAAAAAATAAATATTAAAAAAACAGCATACTACAGGGACACAGCCACATCAATTTTTACTGCAGCACAATTCACAATAGCTAAACTGTGGAACCAACCTAGATGCTCTTCAATAGATGAATGGATTAAAAAATATGATATATATACACAATGGAATATTACTCAGCAATAATAGAGAATAATATCATGACAGTCGCAGGTAAATGAATGGAGTTGGAGAATATAATGCTAAGTGAAGTTAGCCAATTCCAAAAATAACAAAAAAATGCCAAATGTTTTTTCTGATATATGGACGCTGATTCATGGTGAGGTTGGGAGGGGGAACATGGGAAGATTAGATGAACTCTAGATAAGACAAAGGGATAGGAGGGAAAGGGAGGGTGCATGGGGTAGAAATGAAGGTAGAATGAGATAGACATCATTATTCTAAGTACATGTATGAAAACACAAATGGTGTGAATACACTTTGTATACAACCAGAGATATGAAAAATTGTGCTCTATAGGTGTATTATGAATTATAATGCATCCTGCTGTCATATATAACAAATTAGAATTTTAAAAAATTTTTAAAAATAAGAAGGAGTTTCATGGTAGTACCCAAAACACAGTTTTGAAAAAAAAATATATTTGTTGAATGACCAAACAAAAGATAATAAGTAGCCACATAATTTTAAAAAATTAATTATTCCCCAGTTTTGTTAGAAAAAAATATATATATACCATTTATAGGTTTTGAAAGTCCTTGGCGAGACCAAAATTTGAATCAAATTAGGACAGAGACCCTCTGGCAAACTTTGAGAGACCTTACCTTACATCTGAGAGCATTTCTACTTCTAAGCAAGAGGGTCTTGGGAGACCTCTGACCCTGTAGGAGAGTGGAGGCCAAGATGTAGGTGGTCAGATTTCTCAAAAATCTTTTAGCAAAAGGTGCCCATTTCATGTTACATAAAGGTCATAATGATAAAGATGATAATCTCAGCTTCCCCCTTTTTGATTTAAATGTTTATTTCGTGTCATTTCCCACAAAATAAAAAGCCCTATTCAGAGGTAAATTTTTATATTAGAAATGGAAATTTCTGACATAAGCAGAAATGTGCAAGAGTTGGATTTTTGACTGTAATTTTACCCTCTTGTTTTTAGCAAGAAATTAAGAATTTTCTTCTCCAAACTCATAATTTTTATAGTATATGGCAATCTCAATGTGACAGTAACTTGAAGGAATAAAAAATTTGAGGGAAGGAAAATTAAAACATCATTTTAAGGGAATAAGGATAATCATGGAGTAGTTCTAAGGAGTTTAGAAATACAGTCCAATGACTAGCATGTTGCCAGATCATTTGCCAAAATGTTGACATGAGAGTTTCCTTAAAATTTTGTCTTATGTTTCCAAAAATTTCAGTAAGGATACTGCTAAAAGAATAAACAACCAGTTCAATTGCATACAGTGAAGACTAAGGTCTACTCCAGTGTGCATTTCTCTGTTTATAGCTGGGAAGAATTTAAATTACTTTCCTAGCATTCCTTTTCTCTTTTCAAGTATAAACTAACTCAAAAATTAAGTAAAAATTGATGATCTAGCAGTGTTTCTCTGGCGGCCATACAGTATGGGCAATGAGTTCTAGACTCCAATTTATTGGTTTGTCAGAAAGTTTGGTTATTTTCATCAATTTAGCTTTACATTTAACATTCCTGTGCTTAATTGAAACCATGCGGACACATTTGGTTAGCATCTACATTCCTACAAAAGTAAAAAGGGCACTTTGTTTCATATTCTGCACAGTTTACCAGTAAATTATATTTTTCTTACAGTGACAATTAAACGTACAGTTCCCACTTGATACCAAGCCCTTCCTAATCCCTACTGTCAATGGGGACAACTTAGTTTTGACCAACATCCAGTCAGCTTATGGGGGAAAGCATTATCCATAACTTTCTTTTAATAAATGAATAAATGGTTTGGGGGGAACTAATCCTGAGATTTTAGAACATGACCTTTGGAAAATTATGACCATTTTAGAAGCTTATTTAAACCCTCTCTCCATTTCTTGCTCTCCTGGGATCCCGCACCTAAATGCTGGCAGAATGTTGAGATCTGAGGGGTAAACCAGTAAGCAGCCAACTGATTGCTGCCTAATCTTCTTTTTTTTTTCCCTTTTAAATCTCATTGTGAAAAAATGACTCTGAATGGGTTTAGAGAGAAACAGGATTTGTACTTTCTCTGCATTGGCAAAGTAACTCCAATATGGCAATAATGCCACATCATTTTAGCTTAGATGATAGCTAAAATACAATGTTTTAAGATTGACTAACTAATGAAAAAAATAATGATGCCCAATTATTATTATTTATCACAACCAGTTCAATTGCATACAGTGAAGACTAAGGTCTACTCCAGTGTGCATTTCTCTGTTTATAGCTGTTTATCACAAGGAAAAAAGTGGAAGCAAGAAAGAATGGCATGATCAAAAGGATGAATAAAGATGACCCCTAATCAACAATGACAGGGTGGGTCATCCTCACAGCCCACCTTATACTCTATATAGAATACTCAAAGGCAGGTCCACTGCTGGAGACACTACTCCATCCTTGTCAAATATTTACTGAGAACTTCCTCTCTGCTACTTCCCAAGAGAGGCTGTTGCCACAGAAAGATGCAGGTAGAGCCTTGTCTTCCTTTGCTTACATTCCAGTCTCTCCACCCACTTCCTTCTCTTCCTTGGGTACTGGGATGGCTAAGCACTTAGACTAGAGCCCCATTTCTGTCTGTCAGGACTGAGGCTGGAGCAAGGAGGTCACTTCTCCAGCCATGAAAAAAGCCAGCCAGAGGGCTGACAAAGTCAAAGGAGGGCCAGATTCCAAGTAGTAAGGGAGAAAGTCAATAAAGGTACCAAGGATAAGTCTGAGGGTAGATAGTGACAGGCCACCAAGCTAACAGTTCTCACCAGAGCCACTGATGGCCTCCCAATGCTGCCTTGCTTGCCCTCTTCCCTTTGCACTAAACCAGAGACCTTCCCATATGTAAATATGATTCTGTTACCCTGTTTCCACTGATTGCCTCAAAGATAAAATGAAGAATCATGGCTTGTAATTCCTTTATGAATAAGGCTTTTTTAACCTCTTGCTGCCTTCCACTTTGTACTCAACGTCCAACCACTCTGAAATTTTCTCCCAGAACTTTTGTGCCTTTGCCCACTTTGTTCCATCTGAGAAGAGTGAGTTCCTGCTCCATTCTGCTTTTCCCACCTCCTTGCCTAAAAGTTGCTAGAATTGCAGTTATTTAAAAGTTATTTCTCCTAGAGGGCCTTCCCTGACTTTCTAAATCAGAGCTTCTCAAGGGGTAGGCCTGCAGTGCTTCCTTAAAGTATTTCTAGGCCCTTTCCATAGTAACAGAATCAAAATCTCTGTGGCTAGGGCCCAAGAAATTGCATTTTAGCAAGCATTCCATGTATTGTGAGGCACACATATTTTGTGATCACTGGGTTAGACTCGGAGATGATATTTAAAATATATGTATCAACCCATACAGTATAGTTACCAGCAATCAAAATGGACACAGAATGGACTCTGGATGTCAATCTCTGATATGTACTAGTATGGACTACCCATCATCAGGTATTCCTATGCTGCTTTGTTCTACCCTATGCTGCTTAAATTCTACCCATCTAGAATTTACTGGATGATATTTATTAAGCACTTCCTTTGTCCAAGTATTGCACTAAGTTCTTTTCTTACATCACTTCAAGTAACTTTCAAGGTAATCCTGTAAATTGAGTGCTAAGATTATTTTCATTTTTCATATGGCAAAACCAATACAGAGATGTTAAGCAACTTGCTCAATGTCAAACCCCAGTATGTATACTGGAGACCATCTTACACTGCCCCTAGCATGGTTATTTTAATTGCCAGTCTGGTTACTTGGCTTTACTATGTTCTTCATGGGATCAAACCTGGTACATGATAGGCTATCAATAAATGACTGGAGAATGAATGAGATTACATTCATTCCATTTAAAATCAAGAGAAAAGAAGGGTTAGGAGGATACCTGATTGCTTATTTTGGAGCTGCCTTTTAAAGAACTTCAAAGACATGGAGCTAGAAAGATTGAAAGAATTGAGACATAATAACCATCTGAGGTAACTGAGGCCTATGCACTAAAAAGCATCAGTCACAGAATTTTCTTTCTTACTCCAAGTATTTTCAAAGAGACAGAAAAGAAACTAACATGAATACTCTTGGCCAGTAAGATCCTCACCCCCCTATAACACACACAGAGTTGAGAGGCAATACCCCTCCATATTTAAAAAACAAAACAAAACAACAAAAACAAAACAAAACAAAAACAAACAAACAAAAAAAAAAAAAAAACCACCTTTCCAGGATGCTTGTTAGTGGGAACTGTTAGAGTCCTTAGCCTACATATCAGAACTGGCTGTGTCCCAGACTCATCACAGATCAAGACACTTCACTTCTTTCTCCACAATATCAAATTGATTTCTTCTCTCAGATTGGAACACTATGGTTGTCGCTTAGCACAGCTATGATTATTCTTCAGTCTGGTCCCATCTTGAACTTTTCATAACTGCTACAACATAGTACTTCATCATTTACCCTTCTTCACATTTGCTCAGTCTCAGTCAGCCTCACCTGCATTTCTGCTCAAAACCCCCCTAACTCCAGTTTGGCTGTTCTGTGAGCCAAACTGTACCTCTGCTAGATAAACAAGTTTCCTAAAACCTTCTGGAGGAAAGGCAAAACTTCTGCTTCTTAGGATCTCTGGCAGGCCCTGAAAATTAAGTTGGTATAAGACAGATGAGCAGGAGAAAAGCATAGAGATGTTTTTTCACATGTACATGGTGTTTTGTGAGAAAATGAGGACCCAAAGAAGTGGCAAAACCTGGGTATTTATACACTTGGTTGAACAAAGAGCTGCAATTGTGATATGATGTTACTTTTCCATGGTGTCTCTTTCCATGCCATCAGGAAACACGGATGCTTCTCTGTGAATACCTATTTCTTCTGTCTGGATATCCTAAGATCCAGTTAACAACACGTCTTTCAAACAGGGCTCAGTGACCACTCAAGTCCACGTAGTTCTCTCTCTCTTTTCTGAGCTCCCATGATATTCATCTTCAGAGCCAATCCCATTTTGATATTGAGTATATTCTGCATTGATTTGTAAATTAGCTGCAGAACTCAATACAGTGCAATATTGTAGTGTAGTACTCAGTCTAGTGCTCCTGAGTGCCCATTATACTTGGTAGGTGTAATTAAACTTGGAATAGGCCCCAAACCTTTCTCTTAGTGGCCCCCTGCTGCCTTAAAAAGCATTCAGATATTTGTAAAAATTTGAAAGTATTTGTTTAGCATAATTCTTTCAATAAAAATCAGCATCTTGGCATCCACCCAATGAAGAAGTCCAGAAATCAGGGCATCAGAATCCATTAGGATTCACTTTCCTAACTTCACTTTGACCTGAGAGCCTGGTCAATCTCTGCGGTTGCATTGAATCATGAAACAAGACATCTTTCTGCAGACCAGAATCAGCTGTTTTGGTGTATTTTCTTCCAGCTACTCCAGGAAGCCACATTTTCCCCCCACTCTTTCCACATACCCAACAGTTTCTATTTTCTGGGCTAAATTGTACACCATTGTGTTTAGGCCCTGATGTTTTTGCTTTGGTTTTTGGTTTTGTTTTGTTTTTTGCTTCAGTTTCCTGAAGAAGTGCTTGAAAGATGCAGACTTGCCTCTGACACTCTGATCTCTCCTCTCCTTTTCCTTATTTCTCCAATGAGATTTTCCATTGTTTTCCATACATGGACTGGACTTGACCTGTGTTTATCTTGCCTGTTTGGAATTGTTCTTTTCTAATTGGCCCTCTCCCAGAGAGAGGGAACAACTAGCAAAAAGGGAGTTTGGGAAAATAAAAGTTAGAATTCACTCTTCACTTCAACCTGTTAACTTCCTGCTAATCCTCCCTTGCCCACTACCAGGTGTCTACCCCCAAGGCCCACCACTCACTCCTGTCCAGCTTTGGTAACTGTGTTACCTGGAACAGCAGTCTAATACAGTACTGCTGATTTAGATCATAGCATAACTGGTCTAAATAGAGAAGAGGAATATAGAAATTAGCACATTAAACTGGTATCTGTAGACATCAAAATTATAAAAATTTTGTTTTTAAAAATGGATTGACTCTCTTTTAAAACTAGCAAATGGACAAAGTATAGATTTTCAATAGAATACTCAATTTGGATGTAAAGACAGCAGAAGTCCTCTAAGTATATTTGAAGCATTTTCAGAATGGGAAAGGTTCATTGAAATGCCTTCAAAGTTTTAGTCTGATTCTAAAGTACACATTGCTATTACAATCCTGTTCACTGTTATAACCCATTATTTGTTCAGAGGTAGAAACATTAACTGAAATTCAGGCCATGGTGGGATTGCTACAATTTTTTTATACTCTTAATCTAATTTTTTAGAAAAATCTCTATTACTCAGTAAGCAATGAAATCTAGTGGGAGAGACAGTAAACAAGGATGAAAAAAATTAGTTTAGCTCTCTAGAAACTGACTTTTCTTAGTATTCTATCATCCAGTATCAGCATCACAGGGTATTCCCTATCCCTCACTTCAGTATTTGGTTGTCACTTTCAGAAGATAATTCTATTTCATATATACATTTAATATAAATATATATGTTTAAAAGCAAATTATTATAATGAAAAACATATACATTCAAGGCATGCTTATATACTCAGATTTCATCCAGCTAGGAGGTTGTTGACATTGATAAACCACTCAACTCTTGCTTTTTAAAAATTTACAAGGTCATTAGGTGAGTTCAGTGAAACTACAGTCTCTATGTGCAGTGGGGAATATATGAAAGTACTTATAATTTGTCAATAATTAGAATCCTCCAAAGAAATACTTTAAATTTATTAAGGACTGGATTCCCCAACGTCTCTCGATTATATTACCCAGTGTAAGAGTAAAATCTGGCCAGTTTATCATTGTCAGTAGATTTTCCCAAAGGAACAATCTTTATAGAAAATAATATCACACATTTCTGTTAGTAACTTTGGTTCTATTATCAAGATATTAGATAAATTGGAATTTATAAATTATCCACGTTAGCTAGAGGCTTAATTAAGAAAGTTTTGTCAGTTTGGAAACTCTACATGGAGGGAAATGGTTGAAAAAAAGTAATTAAGTAAGAAAGACAAAGTAAGAAAAAAAGTAAGAAAGTAAGAAAGACCAAGTATACTCTAAAATAAATACCTAGGGGCTGGGGATGTGGCTCAAGCGGTAGCACGCTCGCCAGGCATGGGTTCGATTCTCAGCACCACATACAAACAAAGATGTTGTGTCCGCCAATAACTAAAAAATAAATATTAAAATTCTTTCTCTCTCTCCCTCTCTCACTCTCTCTTTAAAATAAAATAAAATAAATATCTAGTAAATTTATGAAAAAATATGCCATATACATTATTGCCACAGCCAATGTAGATGCTCAGATGGCAATCTCCCAAAGATATTATTTTCTATATTTTTATTTATGTTTTTTCCTACTTCACTGTTTATATTCCAGTTATAACTTGAATATCAGTTATAACATTTTAAAGGCTCACATATAACACATTTAAAAGCTTACTATCTTGAAAACATAACTCCCTTCAGGGAGTTTAGCATGGGTTTATTGGATTCTTGCCTTTGTTGACATTTCATAGGGTTATATCCACAAGTGAAGTCTTGGAAATCTGGTAACCAACGAATTTTTCATAACACAATGTAACTGATTCCCTTAACAATATGGTGCTAAGACCAGGAAAAGAAAATTTCCTCCATTGTCTGTGGCTATTGCTCTGAGTTTCCTTTCAAAGAGACCAGAAGGCAGGACCCAGCAGTTTAATAAACCTGATAGAAAGAGAGAGAATAAAAATTATGAGCATAGACAGAGAGGCTGGGTGAAACTGAACGGTAGGGAGGGAAGCTGACACATCAGGCAGAGACCATCAGTCACGGTGTCAATTTTGCACTGGTTTATGAACCAGGATATTGGGGTAGGAAAGCAGGGCTTGTGAACAGGAGCTGGGAGGAGGGGTTGTTTTTAATATAGTGTTTTTCCTTTTGGTTTTTCCTTTTAATCCTATGGTGTTGAAAACACAGCTTTTCACAAAGACAATCTGACCTCTAGTCAACATTATAAATCATTTTCCTAACCTCATAAGCTGAAGCTTTCTGTGAAGATCTGCAATCAACAGTGTAACCCATTCTTCCAACCACATGAGGAAAAAAAAAAAAAAAAAACTCTAACATCCTTATGGTCAACTCTAGAAAGGAAATTTCAAGATGTGGTGCTGTTTCCTTTCTTTTTCTCAGAAAATTTATATACAATGATACTACTTGAAGTGATTACTTGTTAATCCAGGGCTCAATATCTTGAGCATGACTCCCCACTGACATTTTCTAAAATCAATAAATGTAGGATGCAAAATAATGAGAATATTGTTAACAGTACAATTAATAATTCGGTTACCACCTCAAAATTTAAGATAATGAACATTCTGCTTTTAAAATTCCAATTAATGTTACTTTGAGCCATTCCTCTATGTAGCATTCATGTCAACCCAACTTAGTAGAACACAGGCTGGTTTCTGCATATCACTTACACAAGTAACCATGTATCTGTAGGACAGAGTTTAAAAAGCTAAGCTCCAGAGTAGCCCAAGTGAGATGTCAGAAAAGTGCTGAAGAAGGAGAAAAAAAAAAAAAAAAAAAAAAAAAAAAAGATCAACTTGAGCAAAGAAAGAAAGAAAAAAAAGTGCCGAAAACAACAGCTCTGAGTAAGAAAATCAGCAAGTATATGTGGCAGGATTGCAAAAAAAAAAAAAAAAAAAAAAAAAAAAAAAAAAAGATAAATAAATCAAAAACACCCCCATAATTCTACATTTAGGAAATTTTTAGGTCTTTTTATTCTATTACTGGTCAGAGTGATGGATTTTTTTGACTGCATCTGGGTGTGATATTTTTAAATGAACTACAGAAAACAAGACAGTGTCTAATGGAGAAAGAAATCATCAACTATGAAGAAAAGTGGCAAAACTAATTTCTGAGACAACTTGAGAGAGAAAATGTGAGGGTAAAATATAATAGTACATGTCAAAGATTGAAATATCAAGAGTAATCTCTGCAACTTCAAAAAACACAACCTGGCAGTTTTGTTAAAATGACGTTTTGATCCATATAGAGCAAAAATGGTGTGGTAAAAAGTAGGGGTGGCCAAATATGATTTTGAGTATCCAAGCAGGGACCTTGTGATCATGTGCCAAGGGGGAATGATGAAAAGATTCTTAACTTTTCACCCAACATTATGATTTCATACATATCACTGCATGATCCTTTGCCAAGCATAACTTTTTGTTTTAAAATCTTTGAGATAAAAAAGCTAGAAATCACTTAAAAGTTTAAATTTAGCATATGACAAAGATACATATCCATCCTTTATTATTCACTAGTTTATCCTACATGTATGGCCACTAGTGCACATTGAATAATGTTATAATAATACACTTATGATGAAATAATAAGGAAGGGCAGTAGATTCAGGCACCACTTATGTTACTGAGCATGTTAATAATAGCTTAGTAATAATATCTCCTAGCAGGTGAAGTCTATATTATATATAGTATGAGAAAAATGTTAAATATAAACAGTGGCACCAGAATTTGAAGTTGGCAAGGCTGATGCTATCACTAACATTTTATAGAGGATTTCCATATGCCATTTTTACATGTAAGAAAAGGTCATGTGCTTAGATTGGACCACACTCCCAGAGGGATCATTTAGATTCCCCTGCCCTTCAGACTCTCTTCTCAGTATCACTAATTAATCTACCTAATCATCATTTATTTAAACACATATTTATACCCTCATTATAAGAGGGCATAAACTCCCTCTGTTTAAATCTATTTCTTTGGATTCTTTATGCTTTAAAAGCATTAACATTCTACTATATCCATCTATACTTTTAATATTTTCCATTGTATTTAAGGAATTGCATGGTGAGGATTGATTAGAAGAATTAAAGTATCTTTGTATGTTAGTGATTGCTCTTAGAGTTAGATGCATGCTGAGAAAAAAACACAACAATCCTGCATGTTTGGGATCTATAAAGCATTTCCCATTTTTCTGTATTCCTTCCCTTTATTAATTTTTTTATCGTTTTACCACTCCCTGACATTCTGTGACAGGGTCACATCCCCAAACCCAAACCATTAGGACTAGCAATGTTTCAGAATTCAATTTAGAAATTTTTATAAAACTTCACTGTATACTCCAATCAGGGTCTGTGACAGCTCTCCATGACCAAACGTTAATACTTCTTCAGTGTCATGTATTGAAATGTCTTCTAAGTGGGATAAAGTCTACAAATAGCTTCACCTTTCTTCAGGTCAAATTTTACTGCCAGATGAGTTCATGTTAGGTCACTTTTACTGCCAAATGAGTCAGGAAATACTTTTCAGTTCAAAGAGCTTTTGATTTTCAGAATCACAGATAAGATATTGTAGATCTATAAATATTTACTCTTTGTCTATTTTCTGTCCATCTCTCCAACTAAAATTTAAGAGCAATGATATGTTAATATTTTGTGTTTCACTGTGCCTACAAAGTTTAAAATAATAGAAGACTCAAAGTCTCAATAAATAGCTGTTCAGTGAATGAATGATTGAATGCATGAGAAGATCTGCCATCAGAGTTCTGGTTCTGCCCATAAAAGAAACTCCATATTTTATGACAAATCCTTGTTCTTTTAGACTACATAGTAATACACAGAGCAGACAAAGGTTATGAACAGATGCAGAAACTGAAAAACAAGAAAAAACTATCTATGGCGAGAAGGAGCACTAAGCAAAATGATGGCAGAAATAAAAGATGCAAGTAAACAGAAGCCATGAAGCCAAAGAAGAGAAGATGTCATTAGTTAAATTTACTAAAAATAACAAAAAATAACTGAAAAGAGATGCTTGAGTCTGCATAATGACAAGAGTCTAAAGATTTGGTATCAGTGATACCCTACAGATTCTTAAAATAAACTTCCATTAACTAAATGTTTACTATACAACTTTGTTCCTTGCAACTTGAAACAACTAATTCTTTAGAGAAATCAAGAAACTTCTCTGAGCCTTGATTCTTCATGATGAGGTTGAAGAGATGATGTCAAAATTTCTTTTCAACTAAAATAATTGTGTATATGACAGTGATTCAAAACACTGGTTTACAGAATTTCTTAAAGAAATTGTCAGAATTCAGATTGCTAGATCCCATTCCCCAAGTTTTTAAGACTAAAGTAAGATTTGAGAATTTACCTTTCTAAGGTGCAACTGATGATATTAGTGTATTAGGGTTCCCCATAGAAACAGAACCAATACAACGTATCCCTTTGTCCATAAAGAAGGAGGGACAAAAAGACAGATTGATTATAAATAATTGATTTACATGATTATGGAGGCTGAAATATACAAAAATCTAAGGTCTGAGGACCTGAGAACAAGAAAGAATGATAGTGTAAGTTCTAGTCCAAGACTGAGGCATGAGAAAACCAATGTCCTAGCTCAAAGATCATCTTGAAGAGGGAACATTTTTCTTTCTTACCCCACTTTAGTGTTCTTTTCTGTCCTCTAAGAGACTTGATAGGCCCACCCACATTGAGAAGGGCAATCTTCTTTTGTCACTCTACTGATAAAAGTGTTAATTTAATCCAGTAACACCCTTGCAGACATACCCAGAATAATGCTTAACCAAATATCTGGGCACCTCATGGCCCAGTCAAGTTGATACATACAAATACACTGATGCTGTTGCTCTGGAAACCACAGTTTAAGAACCATTGGCCTCTTACATAAACAATGTTTATTTACAAGGCATATATAAACCATTACTCAAATCCCAGTTCCCTCTGAAAATAATTTAAGTTTGTCTATCTGTAAAGGTATGTTTATATTCCCACCAACTTTTGATATTCATTTGTTTTCCAATCATAATGGAGATCTTCTAGAGAAAAAAACACCAAGATAATCTTTTCCCACTGTGAAACTTATTTAACCATGAAGCTTACTTTAAAAAAAAATTTTTTTTAAATGAAATTCACATTTAACATTTTCTCCAGACACTGAAAAAGAGTCCTCACAGAAGAAATATTTCAGTATTCCTGTTTCCTTTGGACTTTCTCATAGCAATGGCTTATTTTCTTGCAAACCAAAATTTTCAATTTCAAATGACATGGCATAACCAATCTAAGTCCAACTGAACTTAAAGATCTTAAAAAGTTTCTCACCTCCTTGGAAGCAAATCTTAATGCAATGAAAACAGAATAATTTTGATTGCTCTTTTGAATGCAAGAGACAAGATACACAGCTTTCTTTTTTAAACACTCAGATCAAAATTATCATTAGAAAAAAAAAAAAGATTTCACATGTGGCAGGTTTAAAAGTAAAGTCTCAGAGAAACTACAATCACCAAATAAACAGACTGACTTCTTTGGAAATAATTATACTTCAAAGAAAGTAATGCCATTATTCACTTTCAAAGGCATGAAAACAGATATAAATTGTTGTTAAGTATTTCATAGTTCACTGGTAAACTTCTTGGAAAAATATTTTATTACCAAATGACACATCGACAGAGCTACCTACCCAGGTTTCCTACAGGAGGAAAATTTTAGTGGAGGCACAGCGAGCCTGGGGCAGTTTTCTAGAGGATTGATCCAGGAGTGATTAATTATCACATATATACATGGGTGTGACAAAGCATATAAAAGGCACTCTAAGTGCATGTCTGGGTCACCTGATTTTTTCTAGAAATGAACAATGGACCTCTAAAGACTGAAATAAGCATGATACCTTAGTCAAGGGGGGGGGGGAGCAAAGAAAAGATGGAAATGGGAAGATTAAAAGGTTGACAGCAGGTTTTTTATTTTTTTTTTCTTCCAAAGCCAATTTATTTTTCTTTGAGCTAAAGGGACTTTGGCTTGAGGCTGGGGTAAAATAGCCGTGCCCGGAAGCCACATTCATCACACCGAGCAAAAGTACCACAAAGGAGACAGCATGATAAATACCTGGTTTCAACATTCCAGGATAGAGTATCCAGAAATAAGGGCAAGAATTTATTTATCTCCTTAAACCTGGAATCTAGCAAGCTCAAATAATAGTCTTAGCAAAGATTGCCTCCAAACACTCAATCTATTCATTGATTTAAAATGTTAACTATATTAATTACATGATGCTTCATCACTTTCTAAAATGGCTGATAGAGTTGTTCACTCATCTAGGACACACATGCAAGTTATTTGTTATGGTGATTACTTGCTTTGCAGAGTCCATGCCCTTGACCCAGCCCCATAGATCAATGTCAGGTCAAGGGAGATCTCTAGCAAGGGACAACATGAACCCTGTCCTCAAGGTTAGGCTTTCGAAGCTAATAGCTGATCCTGGATTCTGGGATAAGACTAGCCTGGGTTTTAATTTTATAACCAAACACAAAGTTGTCTGACCTTAAGTGACTTAACCTCTGGAAACCTCAATTTCCTCAAGCATAAAATGAACTAATTATAAACCATGAGTCAAAGTATGTTTTTAAGTCAAATGTGAGATATTATATATAAAGTATCTATGTGTGGCACATAGTAAGTGTTCAAGAAATATTAGTTACTATGTTATTAATTTTTTTATAGCAGAGCTTCCCTAAATGACCTTCAATAAATTGATTACCAGATTAATTCACCCTGCTATCCATTCCTTCTGTTAAATATATGTACTGATATCTGTGACATTGCTCTAAACAACAGACTTCATCTCAGAAGGCCTATACAATATTGCTCCTGCCAGTTGAGTTTTATGCTTCACAAAAGTCAAATAAGTTTATTTTCAAATCTGTATGACCAGTATAATTGTTATTGGACTTTTGTAATTTAAAACACAATATGTAAAGCTATGAAATAAAAGTGAAACCAAAAAGTCACCTCTCTGAACTAAGTTAAAAGCTTTAAAAAGATATATAGAAAAATGTTTTCTGCCACATTAAACTACAAAACTATAAAAGGTTATGGGGGATAAATCATAATAATTTAGAAAGTACTACACTTAGAATGCCTCATAAGTTCTTTAAAATCTTTCCACATTTTAAAGAAACTACAGTGGAAATTATAAAGCATGCATTTTAGATACTGTTTATGAAAAAAGTAATGCAGAGCTCCAGTCAGCAGACCAGTATGTCCAGAAATCACCCTGGCCCTGCCTCAAAAGACTAATAATGAAAGAGCCATATGTATTTCTAAGTTAAAATAAACTATTTGACATATGAATACATAATCCCCCCTTCCTTTACATGAAGTTTTAACAAGTGACAATTGCTGGTCCCATCTGAATCAGATAAGAGAAATACCCTGAGTCATTAGGCCTCTTCTTAAAAGAGCTTTAAATTTAAATAGAAAAATGTTCATCAGTGGACACATCTCAGACAGTTGGGAATAAGTTCAAGAGAGCTATTGTACACCATAGTAAATGCACTTAACAATATATTTTATACTTGAAAATATCTGAGAGTAGATTTTAAGTGTTCTCAACACATACACACACACACACACACACACACATGAAGTAATGCATTTGTTAATTAGCTTGATCTAGCCAGTCCACCATGTATACATATATCAAAACATCATACTTTACACCATAAATATGTACAAATTAACCTGCCAATTTAAATATGAAATGTGTTTAAATTTTTTTAACATAAATTTAAATAAGTTAAGGAAAGGGAGTTACTTTAGCAAGCAGATAGGGACTTGTTTTTGTTGATTTATTCACAACAGTATTCAGTCACATACAAGAGTGGGTTTTTTTTTTGTTTGTTTGTTTGTTTTTGTTTTTTTTGTTTTTTTGTTTTTTGTAGCACATTTGGTCCAGGATGAAAAAGTGTTGTGAGGTAGCAGAAAAAGGCTAGGGTAGAAGTTCTCAAAAGGTGCTCTAATAACTGACTATTTTTAAATCACCTGAAGAACTTTGCAAAACTGAAACAAACAAACCACACACACATTTCTAAAACTCATGTCTGTTATGCTCGAATTCGGGACCCCCAAAAGACCACCAGAGACCAAGATCCATGTAAGCAGCAAAGAGGTGTTTATTGCGAGCTAGCTCGGTCCTCTGCGCACACACAGCAACTGGTAATGCTGAGAGGCCCCGAGCCCAGGGTTTGCAGCAGTTTTATACACTCTTGGGGGAAGGCAGGGACTTCACATATATCATAGCATCTCTTAGAAAATCATCACACACTGTGGGAAAATCATAAAACAACTCTAAAACATGATTAGCATATTCACTGGCAGGAACAAGTTAGTTAAGGGTGATTGGTTAGTACAAGAGGGGGATTCATTTGAACTGATTGGTTTAAGCCACGAGGGGTGTACATGCTGAACTACATGGTTTCCCAACATGTTATCAACCACCATAAACTACTGGGAGGGTCATCTGGCATCCCAGGTATTTTCCCTGTCTCATGCTGATTGGTGGTTGCTATGGGGTTGCTATGGGTCCTTACCTAGCCTGACTGAGTCGGGGACACCTGGCTCCAGAGATCTCCTGTTATTTGTAGATAAACAACTCAGCAGGATGGGTATGTGCCTAGGAGTGCTCTGTGGGTTTTTCCAAGGACAAAGGTGATGTCCCTTCCTTGGACAGCCTTTGCTCTGAGGTAGAGGCTGGTTTCTCAATGTCCAGTAGTCTGATTTAGTAGGTTTAGGAAAAGGCACATGAAAGGGATGGGGGGGAGGGATTTTATATGCATCTGACAGAAAACTAGGTTTGAAAATGACTGATATTGAACAGTGAAGCCTAATCAAATCATAATGTGAGCCACAAACATGAGCAACATTTTCTAGTAGCATCATTTTAGAAAGAAAACAAAAATTGTTAATATTTTAATTTCTTAATTATATCATATATTTTATTTAAATCAATAAGCCCCAATACTATCATTTCAATATGCAATCAAAATAATAATTACTAATGAGATATTTTACATGCTTTAAACTCATGCTAAGTCTTGAGAGGGTGTGTTTAACACCCATGGCATATCTATTTATACCTGCCTGACTCCAAGTACTCAAGACTCCAAATGGTTACTGGTATTCCCATGTTGTGAAGGGCAAGTATAGAATACAAAAAGGTAGACTGTCTTAGTGGTAGAGTCTGTGTTAATAATGGTACTGCATTTCAGAAGTTCATTACCACTAAACTTTTAAGGAAAGGAAATAATTAGGAAGATCAAAAAGAATGAAAGAACATGTAAAATTCAGGATTAACATGACATTTAACTCCCAAGTTTGTGTATTATGAATTAATGAAACATATAAATATTTAAAAGAAAATAAGGGAAATTGATGCTCATGCACTCAAAATGGGATAAAGTTTTAGAATTGTTACTGTACAAGAGTAAAAAAAAAACAGTTGAATGCCATGATATTTTACTTAAAAAACAGAATTCCCACAAATTTCATGTTCTCCTTTCAGGGACTCATGGGACAATGCAGTGTGGAACAGAAATCCTTTACAGAGAAAGTAAATTTCCTAGTGTACAAGGAGAAAGCAGAAGCAATTCCAAATGTTTTATGCTGCGCACAACTGCATGCATTTATCACATTATCATGTTAGAGAAAACACATTTTGGAGGCTGAAATAATAAGTCTGAAAAAGAGCTTAAGATAGACTGTTGCACACTCTCCTCTGAGAATTCAAAACTAACTTTTTAAAAACTTCCACAAAGTACTCTAATCAGGAATAATATCACAGCCCAAAATGCTGTAAGTCAAACAAAATATTTGTGAAAGAAAGCTCCTTTATTCTATACTAAACATTTTTATCAATAAAAAAATAATGAGAATAGAACAAATTCAGTGTCAGAGATTATGCATGATGTACCAGATTGCAGAACTTTATTATATAGTATGTAAAAGATTCTATAGGGGCCCACTTTTTCATTTCAAGCTGAAAATTGTACCTACACATAAGTACATCATGTTTTCTAAATTTTTTTCACATTTTTCCTCTTACCCAATAATTACAAGTTGCATAAAATTATCTTTTAAAGCTTCTATAGACATTGATGAAATTCTAACAATTAACCTAAAACTGAATTCTTTAATACACAAATTCATAAACACTTGAAGGTGTTGGTAGAGCTCCTTCACCCGGGGCCTACATTTGGCACTGTTCATCCAACAGAAAATCACTGGATTTTCCCTGCTCTGTATCTAAATTTTTGTTTAGGTAAAGTAGCCAAGGAAACTCAGAATCCAAATTAGAAAAAAGTAGTAACTTGAAGACATGAGCATCTGATTTGTATGTTTACATGTACAAGTCACAATAGCTACATATTAATGGTTAACAAATTAGTCAATTTTTCTGTAACTCTTTTAGAGATAGCGTTGCCAAAAGCTTGGTCCTTGTCCCTGATGCCAATCCAATAAGGAAGACACAGTTTTGAGGAAACATGGGGGTCTCCTGTCCCAAAGACTCTGATTCTGCTGTGACTCTGCCTATCAACAGGAACAACGGGGAGGGGGATGTTGGAGGGGTTTAAAGAGGTGATTCAAAGGTTACATTCCATTCTCTGTCTGGAGTTATAATTCACTTGTTAATTTGGGACATAGTCATTTCTGAGATCTTCTGGTACCATCCTCAAAGTCTGGATTGCTTCACTCCTACAGTGGGTAACTGCTCAAGGACAAATAACTGTCTATGATGGGGAAGAAAGGTAATCCTATTTCCCCTGAGATTGGGGAGGGGGAAAGATTAGGGAGGAGCAGAGAGAGAGGAAGAGAAAGAAACTTGTCCATTTTAAAGTTGAAACAGCAGAGCAGTATGGGTTATATTCAAAGCATAAAGTAGACCACTGTTACAACAGATCCAAAAGTTATTTGAAATCCCACCAATTAAGTTTTAATAAAGTAAAGAGATGCTCAAAATTTCTCTTTGATAGGCTTATAAATACTGTTATCAATTAATAGAGCTAACCAAAACAATACTCAGTTAAATAAACAAAGCATTACTGAGAATTAAAAGGGTCCTTTTATTAATATGCTGGTAGTTAGTGCAAATTTTCCC
Organism: Urocitellus parryii; assembly: GCF_045843805.1. Taxonomy (NCBI): domain Eukaryota; kingdom Metazoa; phylum Chordata; class Mammalia; order Rodentia; family Sciuridae; genus Urocitellus; species Urocitellus parryii. The sequence continues at coordinate 31,180,984 of NC_135538.1, forward strand.
ATAGATTAGTTTTTATTCATTCCCTCAACTTTCAATTTACAAAGACCTTTGTTAGGAACTACACTGAGTTAAGTCATTACAATAATTTGTTCATGTCCCATATGTAAGCACTGTGCACACTTGCAAATATAACCACAAGATCAATTTATAAACATTCAAAAAAACAGCTGGCTTTAAACACCATGTGAACTCTCTGAATGTCCAACTTGCTCCCTCCATCACAGGTGAATGTAAAATTTTCTCCCCAAAATTTCTCTACAACTGTAGGGCTTGTATATAAATTGTTTCTCAAATCCATCCTGGTGGCACCTCGGGTTTATTTATTTATTTTTCCTTCTGTTTATTTTGAGTTCCTCTGGCTGCATAAGTGCCCTCTCATTAATCCTCCACAGATGTCTGCCTCTTTAGAACTATTTTCTTAACACAGGTGAACCAATGGTAAAGGGATATAGGATCACATGCTTGTCTATTCACCCTGTCATTTTCCTGAATGTCTCCTCTCAACTCAAATCTCCATTCTCCCTCTCTCATCCTGATTATGGCCTATGATCTTACATCCTGATTTCATTCAGAAAAAAAATAAAAACAATAAGAAAGTACCTAACTGTGTTGCCAGCACCATTCTAACCTATTAACAACCTTATATATTTGATATGAAATGAGTTGGCTTGGTCTTATGCTTCTCTGCAAAGGTGTTCACCTATGTGGTACAGAACAGACCAGGAGAATACAATAGTATTAATCTGGATAGGGATTTTGTTAGATAAGGATGATGAAGGGTATTGGAGACAAAGACAAATTAATTATAAAATTGAAACTGTGTTACATTCTATTTTTTACAACTCCTAAGAACATAGCTGCCTTATTGTCAAAGCCAGGGTCCTGCCAGTTCAGTAGAATGGCTCAGTCTTGGCAGACATCCCAAGAGGGCAGCACCATCATTAACTACAAATTTACAAATATATGCAGCTTCCTTTAATTATTCATTCTACATCTTACCTGGACACATCAAGAACTTCTTCTTTTCAACCCATACCAACACTTAGAGTAATGTGTTATCTTTTCAATATGCAAAGTAGTTTTCTGTTTTATTTAATTCTTACATGGATTAGCCTAAGTTATAGTGGGGACAAAACTTTTCTCAGTTTGTATTATTCATGATCCCTGTCTTAGTATTCAATTATCATCTTTTCAGAATTAAAGAGCCCCCAATTTTGCCTAAATATTCATAGTAGTGCGAATCATATCTGGCATCCCCCAAGTTAAAACAGTACCACAGATCCTAATCACTTCCTCATTTTTAAGCACTGTTTGGACAAAACATGATATTAACATCATATTAGAGTTGGCACAATAGTACACACTAAGGAGTATCACTAAGTTGCCAGCCTAGGCAACTTAGGCTGACTCTGTCTCAAAATTTAGCAAGACTCTGTCTCAAAAATAAAAAATAAATAAATAAATAAAATTTTTAAAAAGGGGTTGGGGATATAACTCAGTGCTAAAGCACAAAGCACCCCTGGGTTCAATTCCCACAACCAAAATTTAAAAAAATAAAATAAAACATGTTAATCATTGGGGAAGACACAGAAAGAAGAATGTCCCTACCGTGAAGAAACTCTTCATCAAATATGCAGCCTATAGGCTAATATGGAATAAAAAAAGACAGAGCCAGAGAAGATAAGAAAGAGCACAGAGGGAGAAGAACAAGAACAAAAGACAAGATTATCCAGATCTCATTGCTCAAAGATCTAAATGGCAATTGAAATAAAACTAAAAGAACCAACATCAAAGAACTTGGAAGGCAGATGCCCTAGACTTCAGAAATATTTAAATGAAAACACTTCAACTCATTTTGCTTCTTAGGTAACAAACATGATCTATTGAAATAAAAAGTAAAACATTGTGTTAAGTACTCAGTGTGCAAGTAGTGTACAAAAACACATGTTCTATTTAGAAAATTCTGTTCAGAGCAAAGTGACTCTAAAGGGCCACAACCAATGCCTTTAACAAGCACGCTATCTCCAGAGGCATAAAGCCACCGCTGAGAGCAGAAGCCAAGAACAGGAATCTGAACAGACATAACCTCCCATGGGGCAAAACAGCTTTCTATAATCTTTCTAAATAATCTTTAGACCAGCTTCTATGGACCCCATAGGAATGGGGCCCTAATAAAGTCCATGGCCTATGAAACCTATTTATAAAACTTTTCTGAGAAGGTTACACAAATATATTGTCTCAGGCACTGTGTAACTAAAAGTTATAACCTATTCCTTAGGGAATATCTGAGTTTTAGCAGATCTTAAAACTATCTTAATGCAGGGTAGGGTTGTACAAAGGAAATGTAATCCAACTGCATTCTTTTAAATAATATATGTGTATATATAATATGTATTTAAATCTGCTGTGATAATTTTCTATCATTGTAATAATAATCACTACTCTTTATGTTCCAGACACTGAGATAAGCACTTTATATACATCATCTCTCTTAATCTTCACAAAAATATAATAAGGCAGGTATTATTATAAAAAAGAATTGAGATTTATACAAGCTAATTCACTTCTCTGCTGCCTCACAATGACTAAACAGCAAAGCCAGGATTCAATATGAGCCCCCTATGATTAAACCAGTGTGTGTTCAACAAACACAATATAGACAGATAGATGGACAGATAGAAAGAGCCATTGCACTGCCCTCTTATCACTTTTCAAATGGATTAATATGGATACTGTAAAAACCTTTAGTCACCCGTGTGGTTCCCAGTGGTCAGCTCTACAAATACACCAAGAATATCTGTCAAATATTCCACTTCAAAGTTTTCAGTTTATCAAAAGAGTTGGAAATTGTTACCAGTGTCTGTGCTCACAATTATTGAAGAAAAAGAAACATGTAATACTTTTTAAGCTCAGGTATGCCTTCCCCACTATTTGTGGAGCCCAGAATAAACCTCTGACTGCATTATGATTAAACATCCATGGTTTTCATTTATTCAAACTCACACTCAGCTCATTATTTCTGATATAGTAACCCTGCCAGTGATATAAGCTGCCAAATAGTATACTAAATTTCAGGTTCACCTTTGGGTCTCTGGTGAACCCATAAAAGCTATATTTATGTATTTGATAGCCTCAAATTTTAATGGAAAAAGAGTTAGCATATTAATAAAATGTTCTGTTTAGTACACACAAGTCAAATGCATGCCATTATAGAAAGGTTACTTTCTCAAAATAGAATTTTTAAAGCAATCATTACCCAAAGCAGATTATATGCAGACATGAGGAAATTAAAGCTCAAAGGTTAATTAAAATGATCTACAGAAATCTATGGTTTAAAGGTAGGGTTTGGAGAAATATTGTCCAAATCAGACTTCCAAGAACATAGAATTTTAAAATGAAGACAAAGTTGAAATGCAACTCTTCAGTTCAAAACAATCCTTTGACACTTTCTTCATTAAAAAAAAAAAAAAGTAAAGACCTAACATAGGCATAAAAAAAACAAAACAAAAAAAAAACCCTTCTATTTAGGTCTTTATTTTCTCCTCTTTTTCTTAATTTTTATTGTCCAGGTACTCTGTTAATAGCTGGTTAAACTTCCTGAAAGAACCTAAGAAAGACTAAGTTTTTTGCAAACAAGAAACATGTATATTTATTCGGAAATATACTTTTAAAGTATTTCAGAAAAATATATCCAGTTTGCATATTATGACCTGTGTTCCTCAGAAGAGGTACTGAATTGGATTCTACAAAGGAGTCAAGGTCTTGAGGCCTATGGGTTTACTGGTATATTATTTTCTCTCCTGCACTGACAGTTGTAGCAAATGCCTCTGTGTAGTTTATATTCATATATGTATTTTTGTTGACATGAAATCCATATTCCTTATTTATTAATACCTACTTAGAAACCTACAAAAAAGATAAATAAGTAGTGTTCTTAGAAAATTACTACTTCATAAAAAAACTAAGATTAAAAATCATACAACTGTAAAGCCAAGCTCTTTGTTACACATGCCCAGCTTTCTAAATCCCATAAAAATCTCAACATCTGACCCATTTCATTTTTACAGGGAAGGAACTATTACTCTGGAAAATATGCATAAAAATTTGCAGCATTCAGAGGCATTAGACAGTTTTACTTCGCATTTGTTTCCTGTGTACCGTACATAGGAAACACACATTCCTATGTCCACACACACAGTAGCACCTGCTGCTACAACTCTACTCTCCACCAGTTCCCAGCCTTCTCTTTTTAGAAGGGACTGAGTTGAGCCTCTTTTCTGAACCACTGAAGTAATGCTGCCATCTCCTGTTCAGTGCACTGAAGATAATGAAATTACCCTCCAAGAGAATGGAAAGAAATTTTTAAAGAAATTTTATACAAAATGATAATGCTATATTAATTTTTAAATTTAATATTTTTAAGTAGTAGTGATTTTAGAGAAGTTTTAGAGTCTTAATATAAACATTAAGTTGGCAATTCTTATTTTTTTATGAATCTTATTCTGCTATTACCTAAATTTCAATCATTGTCTTTTACAATTAAACATAATGGGCTGGGGATGTGGCTCAAGCGGTAGCGCGCTCGCCTGGCATGCGTGCGGCCGGGGTTCGATCCTCAACACCACATACAGATAAACATAAAACATTAGTGGAAACCAATTGAATGGATATTGTTAGCTTACTTCAGAAACTAAAAAGTACTGGTGTACTCACAGAATGTTTATAGTCATTATTCCTGATAGTCTTTACTGACATAAACATGTCAGTTGACAAAACATAATCCTTCTACAATACCAAATATTATAATCTTCAACAAAATGACAAATCCTATAACCAGTCAGTATGCCCACTTGTTTAAAGGCTTCTTGGGGCATGCCCTGAGAGTGGGGCTCTGACTTCTCCACTGGAAAATGATCCAAACTTGATCATTTTGAAGGTCTCTTCCATTTAAAGACTGATTCTACTACAGGTAGAGTGTGCAATGGAAAATATTGCCAGATCAGGACTTAATTCTTCCTAGGCAAGAGACAGCATGTTTTCCAGAAACATAGGAAGGTCACATTTTTGTCAGGCCACATAATTACTTCTATAAAATAACACAACCAATGGTGATAATAGAGGCAAGATGGATATTGACTCTCAGGAAAATAATTGATCACAATTATCATTAATGTTTATGTTAGGTGACAATATTAAAGAATTTCACTAATGTCATTATAAAGCATACTATAATGGTTTGCTTTAATTGCCTTTATTTTGTATAATTTAGCAATAGCTAACTTTAAGAGGTAATTATGATGGATCTGATACATGTTGTTTTTTTTTCTCAAACATCACAAATGGTTAGTCTTTATTTTTTTCAAGTACTGAAGATTAAACCCAGGGGTGCTCTACTATGGTGCTATGCCCTCATCCCTTTTTATTTTTTATTTTAAGACAAGGTGTCACTTAACCACGAAGGCTGGCCTCAAACTTGCAATCCTCCTGCTTGAGCCTTCTGAGTCTTTGGGATTACAGGCATGTGCCACTATGCCTCTGCCTGGCATTTAAATGGTTAGTTTTAAATACAGACTACAATAACATAAGTCCCTTCCTAGTAAACTCTACCCGATATACTGAAATTGAACATGGAACAATTTGGGAATTCCTAAGAGAGCAAAATAAAATTTTTAAAAGTGTCCTTTTTGACATAATTATTTAACTCTTGTTATCAAGGCCTCAAGACAGAAATCAAAGAATCATAGGATTTCAGAATTATGTAACAAAGTTAAAATGAGACAGTTTCCAGGTTATACCATTCAACTCCATGGGGGTTTGTTTTTACCTACATGTTATTTCCATGTTAAAAGGATTTTTGCTTGGTTGTTTTCCAATTTAGGTAAAGTAACATAAATATTAAATGTACCATTTTCCTTAAACAAATATTTCCATTTTTCATCCAAACTAGCTTTTTAATAGGCAAACAATAATTATGAGATACAATGTGAAGTTTTAATCTACGCATACTATATAGAAAGACTTAAACTAATTAACATATCCATTACCTCACCCATTTCTGCCTATAATTTTCAAATCTGAGTGCCTTACCAGTAGTATAGAGTCAAACTGCACAGGTAGGATAACATATTTTACTTGGCTACCTTAAGAAAAATTTTCAGGATGATAAAAGTATAAATCTGTGGATAGGCAATTATTCTAAGCACTTTTCATTTCTATAAAATGCCACTTCAGTTAAGAATATCTGTGATCATCACAGAAAACAACTATTAGAGTTCTACTCAAAGCAGTAAAAGTAGAATCAGTCAAGAATTTTTTAATATTTTTTTCAGTTTTTGGTAGACACAACATCTTTATTTTTATTTTATGTGGTGCTGAGGATCAAACCCAGAACCCCACGCATGCCAGGCAAGCATGTTACCCCTTGAGCCACATCCCCAGCCCCAATTAATGCTTCTTTTCAACTAATGATTTACAATATCAAAAGATGCTGACCTTCCAAAATAAAAGATTAATGCCGGCATTTTTTAACATTTTTTAAGAAAATAATGAGAATGGATTTAAAATACAAAAGAAATTCTTTGTGCTAATTTATAATGACCTGAATATGTCTTCTTTCTTTTTTTCCCTCCTACTCTCCTTCTTTTCTGTTTTCTCCATGCTCCCCAGCTTTTCTCTTTCACAGAAATATTGCTTACTTTTAGAATGTTGCTTTCATTGGCTACAAATAAACTTTGAACCCTTGTTTAAAAATTGTTGTTATCCTAGGGGGCACTGGATTCATTGGTCAGGCAGGTTTCTGGTTCATCAAAGGTTCTGTTGTTTCCCATTGCTATGATAGAGAAACACTTCAGCAATTTAACTACAATGAAGAAATTTCTTTGAAGATCACCTCATTTCTTGTCCCTTTTTTAACTGCAACCCCAAAACAGTTTCAAACTGTGATTGAATATTAAACTCATATCTGTGCTGCCATCCATTCCCAGCATGCACAGATGGCAGCAGTACAACAACCCAAGATGCTCTAAATGAGATATGCTTCACAAGAGGGTTTTAGGTAGCAAAAAGACATTAAAGGGTGCTTTGGATGCCTTAGTCAAGCTGTTAAAAAAAAATCTAAAAGATTTAATATGTATCATTTTCTCTCCACATGGGGCTCTGAATTCTGCTTTTACACTTTAATATCTTTCTTTCATGTTATCATTTTCATTTTTTATTTTACAGTATAATTTTCTAGACTCTACATGACAAAAAAATAGAACAACATATTTTCGTTGAATTGGATGATTTTATTTCAAAATGCAACTTTTGGGGAAAGGTAGAAAAGTCTTTAATTTCTTCTTAAAAATTATATATGTATTCCCTCCTCAAATAATGGCCAACGGCATCACTTTATGGCCCACGTGTGTCAAGTACCTCCCAGCAAGACACAACACACACCCATTTAGTAAAACATCTGCTGACCCCTAGAATTCACCAACTTTATCCAACATCACATCTGAAAGAGAAGACAGGGTTTTATATTTGTACCATTTTGTATGTTAATATTTTATTTTCCCCTTATGGATCTCATATTTATTCATTTTTATGTGCATTTTGTTCCTTTTAACCTGGTGGCAGCACTGTGAAATATCACAGGCCTTTTACTCAGTATTTCTCTAACAAGCCAACCAGGTACAAACAGGATTTTTATATCCGTTTGTAAATTTTAGTGAGGGGTGATTGAGTTGAGAGAAGGAAAATAAAAAGACAAATACTACATTTGTGTAATGTTTAATTCACATCACTTGTAACAATACTATGTTGTTGGCATATGTCTCAATAAATAGGCTTCAAAAAGGAATTATTGCAGTGTAAAAATAGTTTCCCTGAATTCATGTGCTTTTTACTATTCCCAGGTCTCAAAATGGCTTTTAAAATTATTTTTTCAGACTCTTAGAGCCATGTACCCCATATTGTGATAGGGTATGTTTCTCTGCCCTGCTCCCTAGAGTGGAACTGCAAAGAAGAGAAGTTGAGACAGTTTGGCACCATACTAGTCTGAAAGAGGCCAATCTAAAAGATTCACTTCTGTTGCCAGAGAGAAAAGAACATGAAAAAGTAAAAGGTTAAAAGAAGGTTGAGGAGTCTAAGCCTGAAAAGAAAGGCCAGAAACAAACAAACAGGTCGAACATACTCATCTGATGAAAAAGCCTAGAGCACTGATCCACCCAAACACTGCTCTAGGCACTGATGCTACAGCACAGAATATAGTCCATGCTGCCATGAAGCAACTACGTGGAGATCACAACCTCCAAAGAACACCACTTGCCTTGATAATCCAAATTATGCCCTTTTCCCAGAATAGTATTTTTCTGGAAGCTTTTTTCTTCAAGTAGCACCAGGTATATTCTCAACAAAGAAAAAATCTTAACAAAACATCATTCCACTATTATAGATCAAAACTATTCCTTGAAGGAATACGTTGTAGAGTCGATTTTCAGTTGAATATAAAATAACTGTAGTAGGGTTGGTGATGTAACTCAGTGGCACAGCATTTGCCTAGAATTTCCAGGAGGCCCAGGGTTCAATCTCCAACACTACCAAAAAATAAAATACATTCAGTAGTAGCTGGGGGGATGAGGCAGGAGGATTGTAAGCAAGTTCATAGCCAGCCTCTGCAACTTAGTGAGGCCTTTAGCAACTTAGCAAGACTGCTTTAAAAAAAGGGGAGGTGGGAGCAAGGGATGTGGCTCAGTAGTCAAGTGCTCCTGTGCCTCTAAGGTCAATTCCTAGTACCATAATAATAATAATAATAATAATAATTCAGTAACCTCAGCTGACAGTCTATCAAAGCACATTTCAAAATGCTACTCTGCACTGACCTCACTAGCTAAAAAGTGTGCATTCTGTAATGAAGTTTAAGATGTTCAATCTGACTTGAAAACCTGGAATAAGTCCTCAAAATTCATGCTTCTTACAGACAGACAAAAGTTTAAATAGTCTAAAATATGATTAAGAAGTACGCACTAACAAGGAAAAATGTCCATGATATTGTTAAACGAAAAATAGCAAGTTATGAGCCACTATTGAAATAAAATTTCATTCTTTTAAAAAAATGGTAAAACTTAATTAAAATTATCTTAAAGGGAGAAAAATCAACCAGCAAAAACAAAACTATGTACTATTTAGACAATTAACATTTGCTAATGTTTTAAAATATTTTTTTAAAGAGAGAGTGAGAGAGAGAGAGAGAGAGAGAAATTTTTAATATTTATTTTTTGTTTTCGGCGGACACAACATCTTTGTTTGTATGTGGTGCTGAGGATCGAACTCGGGCCGCACGCATGCCAGGCGAGCGCACTACCGCTTGAGCCACATCCCCAGCCCCAAATGTTTTAAAATATGTTGATCTTTAAAAGGATTAAAAACTTTTCCAAGATTAAATATGATAGCTCACCAAAGGGATCTCACAATAAGATCCAATTACTTCTGAATTAGGATGAGAAAGGGAAGCTCCCAATTGCTTTCCATTACTAAATGGTTTATGGCATGCATCCATTGAAAATCAACTGTTTAATAGCAGATCTGTAGGATTGACTTTACCAGTATGACACTATTGCCTGGGCTTTGGAGGAAGGCTGACTTGAGGTTTCCAGGTACTGACTGACCTTGTTAGGTAATGAATTTGTATGTAAAGTCAGAGGCTGAGCAGAAAGAAGGGCCCTACTTTGAGAAGCCATTGAGCTTTTTAAAGCAATAATTGCATAGTTTCAGCTAGGATTTGGGTGTGTGGCTAAAAGAACTGCCATTAAGAAGCATAAATAACATTGTGCATGCAGTCCATATCTATCTGAGTTCATATGGGATCACAGGTATGCACTACTGTGCCTGATTTTTTTTTTTACTTTCAGACAGGGTCTCTCTAAGTTGCCCAGGCTGGCCTCAAACTTACAATCATCCTGTTTTAGCTGCTCGAAGAGCTGGGATTATATATGTATCACCATACTTGGAAAGAATAAAGAATTTAGGGGCTGGAGTTGTGGCTCAGTGGTAGAGCACTTGCCTAGTACATGTGAGACCCGGGGTTCGATCCTCAGCACCACATAAAAATAAATAAATAAAATAAAGGTAAAAAAAAAAAAAAGAAAATCAACTGTTTACATCTTTTAATTTCTGATTTGTATTTCATACAGATAACATTGCAAATTAAAATTGGTGAACTTTGAAGAAAAAAAGGCAATATTAGTCAGTGGTTTCTTGAATTCTAATTGATAATTATTAATAAGTAATGTTTTATTTATGTCTTTAAGCTATTTCATATCATAATTAGAAATAGAAAATGCTGTGCAAATAATGCTAGTTCAATGGCTTAAATATTTAAGTGGTCTCAAGGCAATGCTAATATCAGGGTTTTTGTTTTGTTTTGTTTTGTTTTGTTTTTGGCTGTGGTGGGGATTGATCCAGGGGTCTTGTCTGAGTGTGGTAGGCAAGGTCTGTACCCACTCCTAATCCTTAATTAGGTCTATTTGAAGATATATTATTTTTAGAAGCTTTTTATTAAATTCAACTCAAATGATGATTCCATGTATAAAAACAAATGCCACCAAAATACTAAATGAAAGCTCAACAGTGGCCTGTGTTCTCTCATCCTATCACCAGGAGAATTCTGGAAAACTTAAAAAAAAGAATGGGAGAAGAATCTTCTAGGAAGAACTGCTGTAGTTGCTACTCTGTTTTTCAGGTTCCACACCTGGGACCAGCCTCATACTGCCCTCTGCTGGCTTGGTATGAATTCAATATTCAAGTGCAATATTATTAAAAAGCCAATAAATTTATTCATAAAATAAAATGTTTTAAAATTTATTATATTAAGGGCACTTGAAATTAACCCCCAAAACATATTGCAGCATTACTTTATTAACTAAAAGATTTCTTACTACAAAAATAATACATGTTGATTAGAGCAAAGAAAAACAAATGAGAAAATGAAAAACCAAAATGCCAACTTTTGTAGAAATAACTGTTAACACATTGATGTATATATATCCTTCCAATCTATTCTCTTCTGTACTGGCACTCAACTTTATATTCTTTCATCTCTTTGTGATTTTTCAAAATGCTAGCCTATTGCATATGTTTGAATACGTTGTAAAAATATTCATATTAAAATATGGTCTTCCACACTTTCCATTATTATAGCACCATAATATCCCAGGGATTTTCAACTTAATAATTCTCCTCCTCCAACCAACAGAATTATTACTAACAGCTGTGATTAATACATTAGCGCTATTCCTATTTTTTTTTTTTTTTTTGGTGGTGCTGGGGATTGAACCCAGGGCCTTACAGGCATGCACTCTACCAACTGAGCTATATCCCCAGCCCTACTCTTATTCTTTTATTGGTAATTGATCTAATAAATGTGTTTTCTTAACTAAAGACATGCTTAATTAATGCTGTCTAATTTCTCTCTCCCTTTATCATCAAAGAATGAAAAGTTAATAGAACCTCATGGATTGGCAAGTCCATAGAAGGACTACTAGGATACTTTACATGTTTTATAGTCAGTTTAGCTAGCTCAAAATTAAAACAAACAAACAACAACAACAACAACAACAAAAAACACTTGAAGAGTATAAAAACACTTTTCTGTCTCTTCTCTGGTACATTTCCCTCCCAAAGCTAATTTGAAAAAAAAAAAATCAAATTAGGAATGTGATCATGAAGATGGTTAGTGAACATGGAATAAAAATAAATATTCCTAAGGGGTATATTTCATGCAAAGTAGGAGAAAGCTTAGAAAATTGTCCTGTCAATGTAGGTTCATTGTCCTTCCTGCTTTCCAAGCCTTTCAAGCATTTTACCACTGAGCTATACTCCCATCCCCTTTTCTTAAAATTTTAAGACAGGGTCTGCTAAATTGCCCAGGCCCAAGTAGCTGGAATTTCAGATATGTACCACCAGGCTGTTTGTAATGCAACTTTAATTAACTAACCAAGATTAAGCTATAGAAAAGAAGCTGACTGGAACATATCATTCTCTTAATTTCAGTTTCTATGTGCTAATGCTCTTATGTAAAATGAAAGCCATGATTATTAAAAATAATTTATTTATTTTTTTTGCCTGGGGAGCCTTAGTCCTAGTCTTCTGAACACTCTTGATGTGGTGGGCTTGCACTTTTAAACTCCAAACTCAAATGCTTGTTCTTTTAAAGACAAGTCTTCAACCCCAAGCATCCCTCCACCCCCAACACATGGCAACAGCATTGAGTCAGACTTCTAACAAGTTCCTTGGGGAAGGAAAACTTGCTTCCTTCTATCTTGGGCACCTTCTTAGTCCACCATGCCACCAATACTGCTTATTTGAATTTATCACTGAAGTTCTATTCTCTTGGCTTTCGAGCTTTCTGAAAATGCCTAGCTGGGAGGACCATGCCCTACCTATCTCAGCTGGCAAACTGCTCCATTCTGAGCCTGGAGTGGAGAAAGCTGTGACCTTGTTTCCCCTCCTTTGGACATACTCCCTTGCCTTTACTATAGATCTCAGGAGTGTTTCTGCTTAATTATCACATTCCTTGAATCTAAGTCTTTGTAATAAAAGAAAACTCAAGTATGATTAAAGCATAATATATGTGGAAAAATATAAAAGTTCCATTTTAAGGGCTAGAATAGTCCTTAGCATGACTAATAGATGTTCCAGAGGTTTTCTTGGGCTTATAACACCTCTGCCTATAAAATGGTTCGACTGCCTCAACAATCCAGTTACAGACTGACAAGTTCTTGTTTTAAATATACAGCATAATACAGCCTTTTTAAAAGTTCTATGTGGATGTCCCGACTCATTTTTAAAAGCATTTAAAGTAGCTTATGAGAAATACATAAATTTTAATAAAATCAGAACCAAACAACAGTTAAGAACAGAAAGAAATGGAATACTAGGCTTGGAGGACTTTTGTTGTTACCAGGGATTAAACTCAGGAGCACTTAACCACTGAGCCAAACACCAAGGCCTTTTTTTTTTTTTTTTTTGACAGGGTCTGGCTAAATTGCTTTAAGCCTTGCTAAATTACTGATGCTGGCTTTCTTTAAATTTGCAATCCTCCTGTCTCAGTCTCTGGAGCCACTGGGATTACAGGGGTGTACTACCAGGCCCAACTGGCTTGGAGGTTTCTTACAGCGAATATAAAACAGGACTCATCATTCTGCCCATTTGAGCATGAAAATATTACCAAGCACTTGGAGACACTTTATTCAGGGTACAAAAGGGAAACACTCAGCAAGATTCTGAGCACACACAGCAATCAGTTTCATAAAACTATTTTTACCAGGCTGGGGATGTGGCTCATGCGGTAGCACACTCGCCTGGCACTCGTGCAGCCCAGGTTCAATCCTCAGCACCACATATAAACAAGATGTTGTGTCCACCGAAAAGTAAAAAAATAAATATTAAAAAAATTCTCTCCCTGCTTCTGTCCTAACACTAGAGCTCCCATGGGCTCCCTAGTGAACACTGTTTCACATAGAACTCACAAATCACATGGACATGATCACTTTTAACAATTGAGACTGGTTAGGATAAGTAACTGACACCCAGCATGATAATCATCCAGATAATTCATAAAAGCAGTTGAGGATGCCAAAGGGCTCTGGCCAGGGAAGTTGCTACCAAAGACTGATGGTCGAACACTTGGACTCTGGTACATACCAAATAGCTCTTGCTTTTCCCTTAACAATGTTTTTAAGGTGACTAAGTTCACTTCAGGTGAACTTGAGGTGCACAAGGGCATTAACAAGCTCTCTGGATGCACAATATAGTCTACAGCTGAGCAGAGTAAAAACATTTGGATCACAGGAACCTATGGATGTTACAAGAAGGCTGCAAAAGCTGAAAGTGGTGGTGCATACCTGTATTTCCAGTGACTCAGGAAACCAAAGCAGGAGGGAGGTCAAAACTAGCCTCAACAACTTAGCAAGTACCTAACCAATTTTATCAAGACTGTCTCAAAATACAAAGTGTAGCTCAGTGGTTAAATGGCCCTGGGTTTAAAGCTTAGTACAATAAAGGCTGCAGAGAAATAAACAGACTGAACTTTGGGCATTACAAACAAGGCAAAGCAGGCTGGGGATGTGGCTCAAGCGGTAGCGCGCTGGCCTAGCATGCGTGAGGCCCAGGTTCAATCCTCAGTTCCACATACAAAGATGTTATGTCCGCCGAAAACTAAGAAATATTAAAAAAAAAAAAAAACCCAAGGCAAAGCATGGCAAAGGACAAAAAGGTAAAGAGATGCTGGTTGATAAAGACTTAAATTTTGACGAACCTACAGAAAGATATTAGAATAAGCACTACTAAGACACAGTGGCACATGCCTGTAACCCTAGCAGTTTGGGAGGCTGAAGCAGGATTGAACAAAGACAGCCTCAGATTTACCGACAAAATGCTAGGGATGTGGCTCAGTGGTTAACTCCCCTGGGCATTAAAATCAAAAGGGGGGTGGCTATTGCAGCTAAATTGCTGGACATGAAAGCACCAAAATAAGACAGGTGCAACCAACCTGTAGGTTCTACTGACATAAGATTAGATCATTTCAGCATTGTTCTGAAAACAGACTAGGTGACTTCAAAAAAAAAAATACACCAAAAATTCCAAAACTAGGTGAGGTCTCAAGGCAGTTGTAAATTGGATCCAAAGCTTTCAAAAAGGGGCAGTGGACCCAACAATACATTTCAAGATATTTTTTGTGGTGCTAGGGATTGAACCCAAAGTCTTATGCACCAACTGGATGCACAATATAGTCTCAAATTTAAAGCATTCCTTTCTCCCACAAAAAAATGCATCCCACCCTCCAATGATCCAGACTGCCAAGGCTAGAGTGTACATTTTCAGGAAAAGTCAGCACCTCTGTTAGGCCTATTTTTGCTTCTTAGGCTACTCAAGTTTAAATGCCAACACCGCATCGAATATTTTTTTTTAGCTAGAAACCACAGAGTCGTTGTAGAACATGCTTCCAGAATTTGCTAGCTAATGTCCCTTCACTAAAAGGACCTTATTTAACTGCCCCAAATAAAAAGCCAGAGGTGAGGAATGTGAACTAAAAATTTATTTGCTCATTTCTTGCATTTGAAGTACTCTTCGATGACATCCTTGGCCTGAGATTCTTTGCCATAATCCTTTAAAAAAGAAAAAAAAACATACAATTTCTTATTAACTTTTGGAAGTCTCACCCAAGTTCGGAACACTAATTACATACGAAAGCCTTAATGAAGCTTTAGCAACTCAAGTTTGTTTGGAAATTTTTCCCATCACTATTTATTGTAGCCATTTTCAGGGACCTTAAGGACTTCAGTGTCCTTAAGGCTCGTAAGATGGCATTATTATTGCCAGCTTTTTCTAAAATTTCTGCAGAAACATTTGCAGGTAAGCAGATTCACTAGCTGGCTTTAAAATGTCTCATTTCTTTTCAAATACCCATAAAAATTGTTAAGAAACACATTTTTTCCTCTTACATTTATCGTGATTTATCGCAACACAAGGATACACACAGAACAGCCTTAACAACTTCATCCCAGATACTGACTTACCTTAACAACTACACAACTGCAACCAACCACTTTACGGGGCTTGCCCTCTCGGTCAATTTTACAGAGGCCTACCCATTCTCCTAGTTTCTTGTTGTCATCGACCTATTGCAGTAATTAGACAAATGAAACTTCATTATTAGCAGATATTAATGCCACTAAGAGTAAATTAAACCCCAAAGGTAGCTGTAGTCAGAAGGGTGACATGGCATTTTCCTCATGGCAACTCAGTAGAGGGAGCCAGTTGTCATCATGTACAGCACCAAGATCACCAATTAGCATCTTTGCAGGCATGATGTTTTGATAGTTGTCTTTAACACAACGAACAATGTCAGTCCCATAAAATGTATACTTGCTGAAAGCAACATGTGACTGGATACAAATAGCATGATTTAAACCAGCCCAATTATATAAAGCTAGTGCAAATTAACTTACCTTAATTAGATTGATTTGGTGTTCAGCACAAAGGGCCTCCACCAATTTGACATACATAGGCTCATTACAGTTGGATGCAAGTACACAGAGATGGGCCTGGCGCCTGAAATGAAAAAATGCAACTAAAATGAAATTCAATGCTCTTGCACTAAGGGTTGTCTCTGCTTTTGCTACACTGACAAAACATTTTAAAAAAACAACAACACACATATCTGCACAAAACTCTGCTGAGAAAACTTTAGAGGGATTCAAAGGGTCAACTTATACAAGTGAATTGAACTGACAATCTGGCACAGAAGTCCTTAACACATTCAATTTCAACTCAAGCAAGATGCTTCAAGCCCAAAAACTAATAAGACAACCAAACAAATTTACAAGTACTCTAGATTTCTGATTAAATTCCTTATTATACTTACACAATTCCTCAAAGTCCAGATGCTTCTGCAACAAACATCAGCTTCATGTTTCATTCATTTAGCATAATGCTTGATTTGCTAGAATCAGGCTCAGAATCCTCAAAACGAGAATAGAGCCACAACCTACAGGTTTGTCAGACTGTAATGTTTTCACCCATGAAAGGAGTGAAGGGGTATCCGACATTTAAGTCATCATTCAAACACTGTAGTTTAAAGAACGGATGCCATTCAGAACTTTTGTGCTAACACCATGAACTTCGCGCTTTCTTCCCTCGGCTGAATTTTGTTCCGGTTGCAACAACCCACAGTATTGAGACTGATAAACGTACTTGTCTAAGGCTTTGGCAGCTTCGCGAATTCCACGTGCAAGGCCATCGTGGATGAGGGCGGTCTTCAGCACCTCTTGTAAAGCAGTGTTGACGTCCATTACACCTCCAGCAGCAATGCTGAAATGCGACAAATCAGAAACGTCAGCCAAAATTCGCCAACATTTAACTCCTTGGACCCCACGGAAACGGGCGATGTACGACAGGTACGCTTATGGCGCCTCAGCTGACCCTGTTCGGAGAGTATGGCTCCGGGCCTATTTAGCACCCTCACCCCAAACCAGGCCCCCGGGCTCACCCTTCCTCGGCCATGGCGGTGGATTACGGACGAAGCTAAATCTTGAACAAACTGAAAAGCAAAAACACTGATCAGACGACTGTGTCTAAATCGGACACTAATCCCCGATCCGTGACAGAAGTCACCGAGTCCCACTAAAACCACCGCCTTCGCCGACCCTAGACGTAACTCACCCCGAGCCACCGCCTCCGCGCGACTCGGCGGCGGCAGAGAAAGAGGCCGCGCGTGACCGCATGACGGTATTTAAGGGTTTTGCTAGGTTCCCCTGCGCATGTGCGTTCCCGCCCACAAAAAAAAGGTGGCTCTCGCGGTGCCAGACTTTTAGATTTTCTGTTTCCGGTTTAAGATTGTTGAGAAACATCTGTCTCTGCCTTGGCCAGTGTTCGGCGCGCACATCAGGCAACACCCGGGCAGCTTCTCACTGTCCTTTTCCGAGGCAGGCGTGGCCTGCGAAGACCAGAGAGCTCATCCTACGGAGTGCCTGGGGAACCAAATCGTGGTTTAATCGGATCCTGGGTGCCAATGCGCCCTGGGTCCTTAAGAACATCCGTTTTAATCCTTTCCACGCCACATTGTAATTTCCTGCCCATTTCACGTTTTGCCCCTGGGTTTCTAAGTCATTCTGTGGGCTCTCTTCATCTTTGTTTCCTTAAAACGGGAGCCAACACGTTTTCGCTACTTCTAGCACTTAGCAAACCCACTTGGCAGGCTGTGTGTTAGTTGAGCGGAAAACATGACGCGGCGGTCGGTTCCGGTTTCAGTGTGGTGGGTTTCAATGGAGTCTTGTGCCGGTTTCCTAGTGCACGCAGGGCAGGGCTCTCCCGCCGTGTCTTCATGCCCACTTTGTCACGGGCTCGGCTTCGGGTGCTATAGGAACGAAAAGCGTAGCGTTTGGAAAACAGGAGTCGGCGAATTCGGGGTGCAATTCGAAAAACTCCAAACTTGTGATTTTTTTTTTCCCCCTAAGAATTATGTTTCATTTTGAAGTAATTGGCCGGTTCCCCAGTCCACGTCTAAAGCAAATACACGGAACTGCTGAATATAATCTTTTTTTTTCCTCTCTTATTTTAACAAGTTGACCAGCCAGTCAGCAATTAGTAAGCCTTTGTTATGGGCCTGATGGGTATATACATAGGGCAAAGTCAGCCTCCTGAGTGCTGTGACGAAAATTGTCCATGTGATAAGATTATAGGAGAGTTATCAAGACAGAAGTCCTGGGATTTTAGTAAATTGTTGGAGTTCATTTTCAGCTTTTCAGTTGCTTTTGAGTTTCATTTAAAAAGTGTTGAGTCGTCTTCTGTAACGTACACAAATGTTTATGAAACTTTGCCTTAAGAAACAAAGCCAGAATGTACCCACGGCTCTGCATTTTTGACGTGGGATTGAGATTTGAGCCCAAGAATAGATTGCCTAAATGCCACAAGAGTGGTGCAAGGTGGTGCAAGGTGGCCTGGGGTTAAGGAGAAGATTTTGAGCTTGTAGCAGCTTGTGAAAAAGGCTCCAAAAGGGAATCCCATCAGCAGGGGAGAAAAGGAGAGAGTATTCTAAACAGAGTAAGGGCGAGGCACAGATGCCTTTTTGATTTTTTTGACAATTACCCTTAAAATATTTTTATATTTGAGAAAGAATGTGGTTAGGAGTGTTTAAACACTCTTTTCAAATTAAAGTTAACGTGTTAGGACTGGACAAATAACTCTGATATGATAGCCCAGCATCTGTGAGACCCTGGATTCCATGCCCAGTACCAAAAAAAAAAAAAAAAGAAAGAAAGAAAGAAAGGAAGGAAGAAGAAGAATAAAAGTTAACTTGCTAAGCATATTATACTTCATTTCCCCAAAACATCTTATAGAAGAAGCAAGCAATTTGTAAAGACTCTGGAAATGTAAATATGGAAAATAACTGTTTTTAAAGCATTTTCATGAAGGAAAAATGACTAAGGGACTTTTAGCTTAGTGGCTTTAGTGCTGGGGTTCCCAGTTTAGTACCTATCAATTCAGACTTGGCTTTCCTCTTCTAGCAGTTCCTAATTTGTTCTGTTGACGTAATATCACGGACCTATGTCCTCATATTTTACTTTAATAAATACCTTTTCTATCAGCCACAAACCTCCCTCCTTAGGACTGGACCTATATTTTTTTAAAAAAATCATCTTAGTTATATAACTAGTTCTAACCCCCACCCCGCAAATAAAGTTAAAGGGCATACTCATGATAAAAGGAATCTTTAATATAGGTTCTCCAGTTCACTTTTTAAAATTTACCTCCTTCAATTTTAGATATTGTCAAAGGTGGAAGAAAATATATATTAAAAGGTTAGTATCAAAATATTCTTATACAAGCAGATTATAACATTTACATAATGCACACAAATATGAGTTTGAAATCGTACATATAAAAAATAAGTACACCCAGGCATGGTGGTTCCTGTCTATAATCCCAGGAATTCTGAAGGCCAAGGCAGGAGAATCAAGTTAAGAGGCCAGCTCAGCAGGTTAGCAAGACCCTGTCTCAAATTTTTAAATTTTTTTTAAAAGCTGAGGATATAGTTCAGTGGTAAAGCTGGTTCAATCTTCAGTATCACAAAAAAAGGAGGGTGGAGGTGGTTGGAGTATAGCTCCATGGTAGAGTGCTAAATTCTTATTCTGTGTTTTCTCCCTAGATTGTCATAAAGACCTTATGTACTAATGCCAATATTAGCTCTCCTTAAGAAGTAAGGAAACCCAGGCTTAGAGAGTTGTCCAAAGTCAGATGACTAGTAAATGGAGAAACTGGTCTTTAAGGCCCATACTCCTAACCATCCAAACCATTTGAATGATTGTCGAAATGTGGTAAGGAGATAACTGAGAATTCAAGAATGACTGTATCTCACATTCGGCTATGATACAACTGGTTCCATCTCACTGTAATAAAAGGTTTCATCGATAGAAAAAGAGAATATTGCAGTTAGAAAGAGACAGCAGTAGAAATTTGTATTTCAGAATCATCTAAGTTTAGCTATTACGTAGTTTATAATTTGCTAGAGCTGTTGTAACTAGGTACCCTAAATTGCTTTAAAAAAAAAAGAAATTTATGATCTTGCAGTTCCACAGTCTAAAAATGTGACATCAAGATGTTGATAGGTAGCTATACTCCATCTTGGACATTCCAAGAAAACCACTTTCTATTTGAAAACTTGAAATGTCTCTACCCTTGTGGGTACAAACGATATATGTACAATAGATGGAAATGAATGTTGTGAAAAAAACAGAAAAATGTTACCCTGATGCAGCTCAGGAACATACAGGTTTAACCCTCATTTGTTATAACATGTACTATAGTTTGAAATATACTTAAGAAACATTAGTTGTCGACAAAGATTTGGATAAATTCCCATATGTCAAAGGAACAATCCAAGAGAAAAGGAGTTGGCAAGAAGGAAAATAAAATAAGAAAGTATATGAATAAATAAAAGTGGAATAGACTAACACAGGCTATTGGTAGTCCTGTAGCTTGTAAAGTTAGTATGTTAGGCCTTTAATTGCAAAACCCAGTTTATTGAGGGAAAAAAATATGATTGTGTGAGAGAATGGGACTGATAATTATATAGCCAAGTATGAAGCCTATGCCAATAGTTAATTTTGAGAGTTTTGTGAAATTTTTATCCACATTTCTAAGCCTTACTAATGTTACCCTAAATTTTATAAAATCAGAGAGACTTTCCCAAAGAATAATGACATTTATTTGGAAATAGCCCTGAATGGAAATATTAGAGCATTTCAATGGCTGTGTGCATATTATAGTAAACTATGGATATATCCAAGGAGGTTTAGGTAAAGAAAGTTTTTAAAGATAAAAATGAGGGGATTACAGCAGCTAATTCAAAACAATAATCCTTGGCGAGAGTGAATGATACAAGAATGATGTCAATCTGAGGTAGAATGGACAGCTGCTGGTCAGATGCCCTGGTAAAAATACTTTTGTATAAGGCCATGGTGGCCTCTGTGCAAACTTGTGGTTCTGATAGTGTTTTGTGATAGTTACTACTATTAGTCAATCATGCAGAAGAACTCTTCCTTTATAACCTCTCAGCTTTATTTATTTTTGTTAGGACAGAAGCAACTCCATTTTGACTACAGCAGCTTCATATTTCATTTGTACAGAATATTTTCTCTTCCACTTGTTTCAGTTGCTACCTAGCACCAGATGTGGTAGATACTCACTACAGGGCTGAATCAAAGTTCCTGAGAACTAAGCATACTATGGAAGGTAGAGCTGATACTTAATGTTTATAAGTCAGTCCATTATGAATGAGCAACAAGATAAATTTATAACTGAAATAGAGCACAGTGGCCCAAAGAGCAAACCCTAAGTTAATATTAAATGTATTCTCATGGGATAGAAGGAAAACCTGAGTGTGTGGGACTCCAGCTGCCAGCGCTGCTTTCTTTAGAGTAACTCTACTGTTTTCTGATATTTCTTTCTAAAAATTGTTTCTGGAAAGACTGGAGATTTAAGGATTCTTTGATATAGATTCTCCTCCTTATCATTGTCTGACTATGTAGGCTTCGTTAAAACATTTCCAGTCTTTTAGCTATATGAATCTGAAATTATCCAACTTGAAGAATGGAGCAGGGATAGGGGGAGAGAAGCAACTGAAAAAACAATAGAGCTGCAATGACTTGTGGGACAGAAGTAAAAAAATCAAAAGCTCTTGTATTTATAATTGAAAGGTCTAACATGCTGTGTATGTGGTTGAAGGGCCAGGAGACAAAAGAATGATATAGAAATACTTGAAGAAATAATATTCAAAAGTTTCCCAAATTAGTTAAATAAATAAATTTACAGATTTAAGAAGTTCAGTGAATTCATGACACATACCTGCACACACCCAGGGACATAAGTGAGCTACTGAAACCCAATGGTAAAGAGAAAAATTCTCAGGGCAGCCAAACCAAAGAAAAAAAGAAAAATATGTACATTAAAAATGGGAGATGAATAATATAAAATCTCATGGATCTGTAAAACTGCAGGTTTCTTAATTAACATGATCTGTTAAATTACAAGGTTTTATATGAAGTGTTACAATTTTAACTAAGTAGCCCAGAAAAGTTAGGAATGTGTATTATAATCCTTAAGCAAACAATTAGAAATAACTGATAGGGATAGAGACAGATAAACTAAAGTGGAATTCCAAAATGTTTTTTCAATTAAATCAAAAGAAGAACTGAATAAAAAACAGAAGGGATGATATAAAACAAATAATTAAAATGGTAGACTTAAATTCAACCATGTCAGTACTTACCTTAAATGTAAGGCATTTGTCTACTATCTAACTAAAGAAGTTTCAGCAAGTTTCAAGATAGAAATCTTCTAGAATAGTTTTTTGTCAATAATAGAATGTAATTAGAAATTAACAGCATCAAAATTGAAAGAATTAAATGAAATAATAAATTCAAAATTGTAGGTAGATATTTGAATCTCCCTCAATTATTGGTTGATAGAACAATTAGGCCAAATAAGTAAGATCATAGAAGATATGAACAAAACTGTAACTTTGACATAATTGACTTTTGTAGAACACTACACCCAACAATGATAGAATATTGTTATTTTCTAATACATATGGTACCATTTACAAAGAGAGAATGCACGCTGGGTCATAAAACAAGTTTCAATAACTTAAGATGGAAATCTTTTAGAATAGTTCTTTGATTATAATAGAATTAAATTAAAAATCAATATAAAGATAATCTAGCAGCTGGGGAGGCTGAGATAGGAGGATGGTGAGTTCAAAGCCAGCCTCAGTAAAGTGAGGCATTAAGCATCTGAGTGAGACCCTGTCTCTAAATAAATTACAAATTAGGGGTCGGGATGTGGCTCAGTGATTGAGTGCCCCTGAGTTCAATCCCCGGTACACCTCCCCCCATAAAAAAGATAATCTGGAATGTTGGAAATAAGAAACAGAGGTCTTATTAAATTGTGGATAAAAGAAGAAAACATAAGGGAAATTAGTAAATATTGCAAACTGAGTGATAATTTATGGGATGTAGTTAAAGCAATGTTCATATAGGGAAATTTAAAGCCATAAATGTTAGTATTAGAAAAGAGGAAAAGGATAATCAGCAATATAAAGTTCTGCCCTAAGACACTTGAAAAATAAGAACAAAATGAACCAAATGAAAGTAGAAGAAAGAAGAAATAAAAATGAGAGTAGAAATGGATAATATAGAAGTTAAGCTTATAATAATAAGTTAATAATAAGAAGCTAAATAATTAAGAAAAACTTAAAAAGGCAAAGTTTGTTTGAAAAGAACATTAAGCTGGGCATGGTGGCACATGCATGTAATCCCAGTGGCTCAGGAGGCTGAGGCAGGAGAATCGAGAGTTCAAAGCCAGCCCCAGCAATTTAGTGAGGCCCTAAGCAATTTAGCGAAATCCTGTCTCTAAATAAAATATTATAAAAGGGCTGGGGATGTAGCTTAGTGGTTAAGTGCCCCTGGGTTCAGTCCTTGGTCCCCCCACCAAAAAAAAAGAAAAGAAAAGATCATCAAGATTTTTTACCCATAGCTACACTGTCCAAGGCAGTTGGGCTGCAATAGAAGAATAGCATAGAATGGGTGGTTTATAAACAACAGACTTTTATTTCTGATGGTTCTGAAGATTGAAAGTCTGAGGGCAGGGTGCTACTGTGGTTGGGTTTTGGTGAGGACCCTCTTCTGGGTTACAGACTGATGGTTTCTGGAAGAGATATCTTAGAGTGGGGAAAAAACTAACTAGCTTTCTGGCCTCTTATGATAAGTGTACTGATCCCTTTCACAAAGTGCTCTTCCCTCAAAACCTAATCATCTCCCTAAGACTCTACCTCCAAATCCATCAAAGTGGGATTAGGGTTTTAACAGGTGCATTTGGTGGGGAGTAGAGCACAAACATTTACTCCATCACACACACTGATTAAGCAAAAGGGAAGAGGGTTCAAACTTAAAAGATCAGGAATAAAGGGGAACTATGTCAGCAGATCTTACAAACATCAAAAAAAAAAAAAAAGAATACAATGCAAATTTTAATGCCAGTAAATTTGCAACTTAGATGAAAAGGAAAATTTCTTTAGAAATTTACAACTTATCAAATTTGACACAAAATAAATAGAATATTTGAATAGCAATATACTTAGTATATTAACAACTTGTTATCAATAACCTTCCTAGGCCCTGATAGTATCATTGAGTTCTATCAGACATTTAGAGAAAAATAACACTAATATTATTCAAACTGCTACAGAAAATACAGAAGGAAGATAACTTCTGACTTGCTTTATGAATACAGGATTATCCTCATACCAAAACTTGATAAAGAAATTATAAATCAACATTATTTATAAAAATAGATACAAAAATTGGCAAAATACTACCACATTAATTCCAAAAAAGACAATATATTATGACCAAATTGGGTTTATACAAAAATGCAGTTATATTAATATTAGAAAATTGTTCAGTGTTATTTATCATATTAGACTAAACAAGAGAAACCATTTATAATAAAAGCAGAACTTCCTTAATCTGATAATGGGCCATATGAAAAGCCTGCATCTGACCTCATAATTCATGGTGGAAGACCAACTGGGAACAAAGCAAGGTTCATCGGCTCACCATATTTATTCAACATTTTACTGGTCTTCTTAGCCAGTGCAATAAGAAACAAAAGCATACATTTCTGAAAGAAAGAAGTAAAAACTCTATTCACAGATGACATCATTTTTACATAGAAAATATAAATCTATAAAACAACTACTGGAACTAATAAGAGAATTTAGCCTTTTGTAAAATACAAGAGTAGTATAAAATTCATTTACTTATATATGTATGTATATATATATATATATATATATATATATATAAAAAATCAGCAAATGATTGGAAATTTAAATATAGAACAATTCAACTTTAATAGCTTCCCAAACTAGGATATTTAGGAATAAATTTAACATGGACTATGTCATACTTCTACAATAATGAAGAGTCGTTTCTGAAATAAAGAAGGCCTACATAAAGAAAGAGATATACTATGTACATGGGTTTGCTAAGAGCCATAGCCAAGCAGTATGATGCATGGCATTTTTGGTTGAAAGGTGACGCCAGCAAGCCATTGAGATGATATGATTATGTTAAGATCTGCATTCAGGGGCTGGGGATGTGGCTCAAGCAGTAGCGTGCTCGCCTGACATGCGCAGGGTGCTGGGTTTGATCCTCAGCACCACATACAAACAAAGATGTTGTGTCCACCAAAACCTGAAAAATAAATATTAAAAAATTCTCTCTTTCTCTCTCTTCTTTCTCTCTCTTTAAAAAAAAAGAAAAAGAAAGAAAATAGTCTTGTTTCACTTAGCCTAAATCAAGACTTTCCCATTCTCCAAACAGCCCTTCCCAAATAGTACATAAGGTGAATTAAATGAAACCTTTTGTGTGTGTGTGTGTGTGTGCCTGTAAATTGTGAATGGGAGAGTAAGGTAGCAGCCACATACTTACACTATTTTTTTCTTTTTGTTCGGGAGATTGAATCCAAAGCTGACCATGCTGACCTAAGTCACAAATGGCTTGAGAATCCCCTGAATTGAAACCATATGCCTAGCCACTCTGCCATGCTTCCTCCTTCATTATCATTCTTGCAAATATATTTTTCTGCAAGGGCTTCACATTGTTTAATTCATTTCCGGCTTACTAATATCTGGTTTCAGTGATTACAAACACTATCTCATTTGCACACGATGAAAAATAAATAACCGAACTCTTTAAAAAGATTCAGTGTGAGTCTAATTTTCTAATTCACTTTGTGTCTTTAACGTAGAGGTCCAACTATATAAAATATAGACTCGTCTTCCCTTCCCCCTCTCCGCCCCACCTCCTGCCTAATGAAAAGGGACAGCATAAATTATAGCCCCTAAAGCAGATTAAGATAATAGTGGGAAAGGACCCGCCCCCTCCTCTGCCCCGCCCCGCCCCGCCCCGCCCCGCCCCGCCCCGCCCCCGGGCGCTGACTCTCCTCGAAGGTTTTGCAGAGCTCCACGCAGATCGCTGCCAACTGCTAATCCGAGATGCCAGGGCCAGGCTGAGCGGTGGTGACCGGCGGGTCAGATCGTGGGAGGTTGAATCTGACGGCACCGGCTTGGACCTGGAGGAAACGCCGCACATGGACGCGTCTGGTCCCTTGACTCCTGGGGGACCAGGAGGTGACCGAGAGAGCGGGGACGGGCGCGCAGCGGTGGCTTCGGGCCTGTCTCTTTAGTCAGGATCGAATTGACTTTAGCATGGTTTGTTTTAGAGAGATTGGAAAGGCTGGGTCCTGACGTGGGGTTCAGGCCAGCGTTTCTTTCTCTGGGAGGGGTGGAGGCCTGGCTATAGTTTGTATCTAGTGACTTTTCCCCATAGCTCTGCTTTTAAGTTCTGTGTGTTTAAGAATGAATTCAAATAAGTATACCATTAGACAAATGTAAAACATTATCTTTTAAGTATTCACTGTTGTTCCCCTTTCTTTTTAACTTTCTCTCATTTCCCTTCTTCATTTACTACAAAATTTTTATAAAGATTTCTAAGACTTCCCCATGTTGCACAGATTTGTTTTCTTCTGGACTATAGTGGCAACCTCTGGGAACAAGTAGAGCAAATCGAATATATTTTTCCTTTCCTTTTTTTCCCTCTCAGAATCATTTAAAAAGGGCTACTAAATGTGCTGCGATCTTTGAACCTGAGTATTTGGATGTTTAAGTTAAATGACAATTTAGCCCTGAAAACCAGTGTTAAATGAATTGATGCAATAGACAGTAATTCGTGTTAAAAAAAAAAAAAAAAAAAAAAAAAAAAAAAACGGATCCAGTTATCAGATTTGTGGGACTTGCCTTTTCAGAAATATATCATATTATTAATCCACCATTTGAATGTTTTCGACTTACTTGCCACTTGACTTCAATACTGCCCTAGAATTCCTAATAAACAGCTAACATTCTATGCTTAAAACATTTTTGAGTCCATATAACTTATGAAGCTAGTAACTTGAGAAAATAAGGGACATTAATTATACTTCATAGAGTGGTACCCTTTGGAGATCACCCTGCTGCTCATCTTTCTTCAAGTAATTTATTAAATACCAGGGAAATAAACTTTATGGTGAATGCAAAACAGATGGCAGGTAATGTATGCATTGAGATTCTAAAAGATGGTAGTGTGTGAATGAATATAATATGTTTTCAATATTGCAGTGATGTCTCCCAGGATTGTTCTCTATTTGGTCACATGTGTTATATTTAAAATAGCCCTAGCTCAACATGTTTCTTCAGAGTACATTGTTTTTGCACAGAAATGACACTTCTGTATTTCCATCCATAGTCCCAATTACATGACTGTAATTGCAGTGTGTTTGCATCCAAGGTGATGGCCCTTCAGGAAGTTCAAGAGAGACACCCAGACGGCTTTCAAGAGAACAGGTGTTTGTACTAATATCTGCTGCTTCCATGAACTTAGGGTCCATGATGGCCTATTCTATCCTTGGACCCTTTTTCCCCAAGGAGGTAAGATGTTTTTGTATCCTTATGAACTCTAGTTTTAAAAAAAAGCCTTTGAATTATTTTATTTTATAGTATTTAAAATATAAAAATCTGCTTATAATATAGTTAAAACATAAGATTTCAACTAAAAGAATATTTCTTCTAGAATGTTTTAACACCAGGAAAAAATAAAAAATAAAAAGAGAAACAAGTCTAGAAAGACTATTCTCTTGGAAGGTAGTTCAACTAAAATATAATTGACCCTTTGAGTGTTGCTTTGTTTACCATGTAGTTTGATTAATCATATTTGATATTTGCAATTAAAAAAAACAAAAAGGAGGTGCTTTGAATAGTTGAGATTTAAATATTGTGCTACAGGTCTCCATTAAGACAGGACCCTAAGACAATAATGTGTTCACTTACTGGTGTTCTGATTTATTAGTATTTTAGAATTAAAATATAGTGTTCCAGTGAATTCCTTTTTCTGACTTGAATTTCTTATAGACTCTAGTAATGTGAAGGAAAAACTCTGATTAATATTGCCTAGTTCTCTCTAATCATAGCCTTTTCTGGTGTTAGGATCTATAGAAAATGTCACAAAGAAAAAAAATAACCCCTGGAATCAAGGGGTGTAATATGGGATGAAGGGGACTGGCTTGGGCAAGTAGAAATAGTATGTCCATGTGTTTTATTTTGTCCTCTTTGCCAAAGCCTTGGGCTTACAGTGTATCAGCAGTTTCTCAGCCCTCTATCTGCCTTGATGACTTGATGACGTGTAGTCCTTCATTCTATATGCTACAAAGGAGGATGAAGTGGCTTCTCTGCTAAAAGAACAATGAGGCTCTGTACCCATACAACCCTCTCCCGTTGTTTTCTTTTTTTTTTTTTAAAGGATTTTTTTTTTTTTAAGAGAGAGAGAGGGGTACAGAGAGAGAGACAGAGAATTTTAATATTTATTTATTTTTTCTTAGTTCTCGGCGGACACAACATCTTTGTTGGTATGTGGTGCTGAGGATCGAACCCGGGTCGCACGCATGCCAGGCGAGCGCGCTACCGCTTGAGCCACATCCCCTGCCCTCGCGTTGTTTTCATTACATGTTCCCACCCACTTACCCATTTGGTGCCTACCACAACCACATAAGAAGGGTAGAATAGCAAGAATCCCATCATGTTGCAAATGAAGGCCATCATATTGCAAATGAAGAAACAGTTTCAGCAGTGAAGTCACTCCCCCACATCAGTCCTATTCACTAGAGGTTTAGTAAGTTCCTACTCTTAAGTATGATGGGTTAGAGAAAAAATAATCAAGAAAATGATCCTCTCTTATCTGTCCATTGGGAGTGAAGAAATATGACAAGAAAGGTTTCAGACTATTTGAATATCCTTTAAAAAGAGGATGCCCAGAATGTTATGAAACTCAAGAAAGAGGATGGTTAATTCTGCCATGGGCAGAAGAGTGGCCAAGTGAAGATGTGGTATTGAAAGGAACTTCACAAGATAAATCTAAGATGGGTCTTAAGAGATGGTGGTGTCTAAGGTGAACACAGAGGGGAGGGCATCCAAGGTATGTATAGTCATGCAAAGAACAAATGAATGGCGTGGTCCTGGAAAAGAGAAGACAGTTCAGTGTAACTTGAACCTAGGGTGAGGTGAGATCTGATAGGAGTCCAAGAATCCCAGGGGCATGCTGCAGCTAGAAGGCAAGGGCACTTGGATGCATGCCAAGAGCTCAATCACTGGGAAGTCATCAGAGGTGTTTGAGCATGATGGTGTGACAAGATTTGGGGTTTGTAAAAAAAAAAAAATGATGGGAGCCTCTGAGGGTATAGAAGGAAAATCCAACCTGAACCATTTCTCTTGCTATGCACTCACAGCACAGATCACTTCTGTGGCCTCAAAACAGGCTGGGATTTCTCCTCTCCAGCCAGTGAGCAATTCCTGCAGCAGCACACACCAGCTAGGTGTCCTCTAGTGTCAGATAATGTTCTGACATTATCTTTTTGAAGATAGCATCAGATCTCATAGGTTGAGAGCTCAATTCCCAAAATTGCCACCTGCCTTCAGATGCCAGTCACTAACTAGTCCCAGGTTGTTTTTACCTGTTCTTCTGGCTGTCTGGCTATAAATTGGGGTTCCCATAACCCTCTCCTTGGGTTCCATTACTTTGATTGAGTGGCCACACACCTCAGGAAAACTCTTAAGTGCCGCAATCTGGCTGGGCACAAAATCACGAGCCACTCAAACAGGAACAAACTTTATTTTTGAAACTCCTGCCAATGCCCTGTATGCTCCTGGGAAATATGCCGACCCACACACGTGGCGTTCTCCCTGACACACACCAACAGGAAATCCCTCCTCTGGAATTCCCTCCTACCGCACTTCCCCAACCAATGGGAACTCTCCAGGAGTTCTGTAGCAGGCCAAGGTGGACAGCAGGGGTCTAATATCCATTTGAATGCAGATCTTAACATAATCATATCATCTCAATGGCTTGCTGGCATCACCTTTCAACCAAAAATGCCATGCATCATTACTACTTGGCTGTGGCTCTTAGAACATAAGTTTACTGATTTATTATTAAAGATATAGGTGAAGAGATGCATTGGTGAGGCATGGGAGAAGGAGCATGGAGCTTCCATGCCCTCTGTGGACACTACTCTCTAGGAACCTCCATGTGTTCAGCTGTCCAGATGTTCTCTAGACCCTGTCCTTTGGGTTTTTGTGGAGACTTCATTGCATAGGCCAAGTGCTTATAGATTGGGTGGAGAAACTCACAGGATCTGTACATACAGTTTCATTTTGGCCTCCCTGTACAGCATTCCTTCTCCAGGGGATGCGACAGGACTCTCTGTAATGAGGAGGCTTTTGTAACAGACAATGTAGGTCAGAGTTATAAGCCAGGAACCATGAATGAAAACAAAAATATATGTATCATAATATCACAGAACCTGTTGAAATAAGATGGAGAAAAACTGGAGTAAGTGGATTGACCATTTAGAAGGGCATTTCCTGGCTCACTTGAAACTACTAACTGAGCACAATTAATGTTAGTTTTCTCTAAGTGGAACAGGAGCAAAGGAAAACCCGACTGTGGGTTTGTGATTTTAAGTTTTTGTTGAGTTTATTTGCTTGTAGGGGAAAAGGCCAAAGGAAATAGGACAAATAAAGGTGAGAGAGAGCATTGTAATTGTAAAAATTGTAGCTGTGAAGATCAGGCTCTCCCTTTTCATTCTTTATAAAAAGCTTGTGGTCACAAATGCATTGATAAAATCTCACCCTGCCTTCTGCATGTTTTATCACCTTATTATCCAAAGCTATTTGAGCAGAAATAAATAGGCCACTCTTTTTAGTTCAGGTACAAGATTCCTACTTCTATTCATCATTTTTCTGGCCATCCTCATCCTTTGCAGATGATTCCATGTGAATTAGAAATTTCTTTCAAAAGCTGTTGTTGCTGCTGCTTGTGAAGCAGGATCCATGTTCCATAAGTAGTGTTTGCTATTGTGGCATGTGACTCTAGGACGTCCCATGTAACCATTCTGTCTCCACTGTGATTGTGGGTACACATGATGGAAGCTACAGTGGTTCAAAAACTGTCATCTTCACAAGCACATGTCTTCATCTACAAATGGGGCCAACTAAACATATATCACTCATTTGATTGTTAGGCACGTGTGAAACAATATTTAGTGGTGATTCTGGCTCATGGTAAAGATCCAATAAATACTAGTTGCTGTAGCCAAAATTCTATGTTTTCTACTCGATTCTAGAATTAAATACTTACCAGATCTATTAAGTGATGAATGTTCTATCTACTGACCAAAGAATGTTCTTCCTACATCTTAATTGACTCCTTTGATAATATTTTCCCTTTGCTGATCATTATGTATAAGAAATGTAGACTTCAGGTTTCAGTCTACATATAGGATGATCTTTTGCTAAGAATACCATTAAAAGTATCTTAATAATGAGATAGTTCTTGTCTCTATAACAGTATCTCATGTGGTTAGTAGTACATGGAAAGGGAATGGCCAATTATGAAGTCCATAGAATATTAGATTCAAATTCAACCTAAACAGTGACTTAGTGCTGTGGGCCCATCCTCTCTCCACCCACCACCAGTTGTCTATGGACCACATTTATGGATGTCTTCCTGGAAAGAGATGTAGGCCTTCCTAAAGTTCAGCTAGAATAGTCAGTTCACCTGTCTGGTTTCTTGCAGTATGATGCTATGAGAAATATAGGGTTTAATTAAAGGTGTGTAGTCTGACATGAAAAGAACATCCTTGAAAAAGACAGGATTTGATAACAATGATATCTTTTTTTTTTTTAAAGAGAGAGTGAGAGAGGAGAGAGAGAGAGAGAGAGAGAGAGAGAGAGAATTTTTAATATTTATTTTTTAGTTCTCGGCGGACACAACATCTTTGTTGGTATGTGGTGCTGAGGATCGAACCCGGGTTGCACGCATGCCAGGCGAGTGCGCTACCGCTGAGCCACATCTCCAGCCCAACAATGATATCTTATATGGGAAGGGATGGAGGGATTTTTATCTTAAAAGTTTCGTTAGAAAGGTAAAGAAATGCAGTGTTGGCTGTTGTAGACAATGGATTTTGAAGGGTGTATGAGTGGATGTTAACTTTCTATATTAAAGTCAAGTTATTTGAAGCTTTGGTGAAAGGATGAATCTAAATCTACCTCTCTGACCATTAATGTTCACTGCTGGTGTGGTGCCTAACACATGGAAGATGCTCAATAAAAGACTGCTGATTGTCTGAGAGGATGGAGGTATGTCATTCAGGCTTTGAGCATCACAGTATGCTAATCTTATCTTAAAAACATTAAAGTCATATTTTAACTCCTTGCATTGCTGGAGCCAGATAGAAGGATCTGCCACATTTCCAGAGTTTCTAACAGTTATTAAAAAGTTCTTTGTATGTTTATATTTGAATTCAGTTATGCATTACAGTAGTAGCATTTTGAGTTCAAAAGTAGATTCAGGATAAGTACTGCATCATCTTTAGTCAACTTCAGAGCTCCCTGATGGAACAGGCTGTAAACATTAATTATTATAATGTATAGATGATAAACTACCCTACGTGTTTCAGGAGAATGTGGAGTGTCAGGGGGATTTTTTTTTTTCATCTGGGTTGTGGATGTCAGAAAGGAAAACTGTCTTCTCAGTCTGTCAGGTACTAGGTTAGAACAGCAGAAGCAGGGGACCAAACTGAATAGGATTTGGTGTGACCCACATTTTGGTTTATGGAATTTCCTACCTTGAATTTTTTATGGACAAGTGTTTTTGGATTTTTTTGGTTGAGTACAATCCTGTAACTAAAAGGGATACTAAAAAGGAAGTGTGTCTAAATCAGCTGTTTCATCAGTCCTGTGACTATGAAGTAGAGCCCAAATTTCCTCACCCAAGGTATTTTGAGTTGTGTGTGTTCTTTAGTTCTGACTTTTGCTAGCTTAAGGGAACAATTCTTTGTAGGCATGGTGAAATGAATTATTTTCATGTCAGAGACTGGTTTTTAATATATAGTTTCCCTTTGAAAATAATAATTTTTGAAATTACTGTATAGATAAAAGTCACAAGAAGATGATGTTCTGATTGCATATTTTTGTCTTTCCATACTGTGCTATGTTTGTCTTTCAAACATTGTTCCCGTTTGTATTTTTTCAAAGGCTGAAAAGAAGGGAGCCAGCAATACTATGATTGGCATGATCTTTGGATGTTATGCTTTATTTGACTTGCTGGCATCCTTGGTATTTGGAAAATATGTAAGTATTAAAGTTCATATACACATTTTAATTTTTAAAGACTGTCAAATGAACCAGTCATGGTGGTGCATGCCTATAATGCCAGTGACTCGGGAGGCTGAGGCAGGAGGATCATAATATCAAAGCCAGCCTCAGCAACTTAGTGAGATCCTTAGCAAGTTATCAAGACCCTGTCTCTAAATAAAATAATAAAAAATGGCTGAGGATGTGGCTTAGTGGTTAAGTGCCCCTGGGTTATATTCCTGGTTCCAAAAAAAAAAAAAAAAAATTACCAAATGTGGTGTTCCAATTTACTAGTCTAGAATTACTATCAATATAGAAATAAGCACCATTACAGTTTTTAAAATTCTGCTACCTGTGACAATTCCATCCTCAGGGCTGATTAGTTTTTAACTTCCATGTCTGTATATCACCATTCATTCTTTTTAGAGTTATTTTAGTATTGTATTAATTATACATGTCTTCCCCATTTTTAAAATTTTCTGATACAGTGGATTTGTTTATATAAATATGAACTTGTAGAAGTAATCCATGTCTCTTTTTTTGACATTTATTGTAGCTTGTGCATATTGGAGCAAAATTTATGTTTATAGCAGGGATGTTCGTTTCAGGAGGAGTTACAATTCTCTTTGGGTAAGTCACTTTCTGATATGTTTGAAAGATTGCACAGATTTTATGATCTCTCTTCAGTTTAAAATGTTAATCGCTTATTGAACTGATCAGTACTATTACTGTCTGTTTAATGACAGCATGCAAATAAAGGTGGAAGGAGTTGGGTGAGCAGAGAACAGGAATCCAGGGGTTGGGGTTGTGGCTCAGAGGTAGAACACTTGCCTTGCATGTGTAAGGCACTGGGTTTGATCCTTAGCATCACAAAAAATGAATAAATAAAATAAAGGTATTATGTCCATCAATAACAAATAAAATAAAATAAAAAGAATGAGAACAAGAATCCAAGGGATCGTCATTAAACCGGCTACTGAATCTATCCATGAGGACTCTTGTGACTGTGAATGATAGAAACGTAACAAATTTTTGAGTCACAGATACATTCTGGCTTAGCAAAAAAGTGAAAATTGTTTTTTCCCAAAAAAAATCTGTTCAAGTTGGGTACAGTGGTGGGCTTCTGTAATTCTAGCTACTTGGGATCCTGAGGCAGGAAGATCACAAGTTTGAAGCCAGCTTGGGCAACTTAGGCAGACCCTCTCTAAGAAAAAAGGAATGGAGTAGAACGGAATGGTTGGGGATGTAGTTCAGTTTAGAGGGCCCCTGGGTTCCATCCTCAGAACAATAAAACCATGCCATCAGAAGTCTTTCTTCGCTTCCTGGCTTTGCCTTCCTCTTCTTGGGTAAGGTCTCCCTTTTCAGTTGCAATATGACCCTTGCAGTTTCAGCAGAGAGTACCCTGTTCCTAATAGCTTCCGTGAGAATCACAGAAAGGAGTCTCACTGGCCTCATCTTTATTCATGGCCCATGCCTGCATGTTGGCCATTGTAGCCCAGGGGAAAGAATGTTCTGCTTGGCCAGACTAAGTCACGGTGCTTCTTTTTTAGAGCATAAAGCAGAAGGTTTCTTCCCCTTGGTGTTATAGGGAAAATGAGTACCAGAGGCAAAACAACTATAGAATTCTTAAGCTTAGAATCCTTAAAGGAGCAACATAGTGGCAAATTCTAGGAAACAGCTCATGTAAATACTTGGGGAATGTAAAGGAATGATAATAAATATAAAGAGATAAACTCAGAAAACCATTACATTAATTTTTTTTTTGTGTGGGAGTCTTCTATTTTTTAGTTTCTTTCTTTTTTTGAAGTTGTGAGTCCCACCACGGGAGAAACCTGCTAGTAAGAAGACTTGTCAGCATGATTCTATGTGCAGTCAACCCTCCAAATCTATAGGTTCAGCCTCTGTGAATTCAGTCAACTGCAGATGGCAAATACTTAAGAACAAAGGGTCTATACTAAATATGTGCCGATTTCTTGTCATTATTCCCCAAATAGTAAAGCATAATAACTATCTATATAGTGTTTACATTACACTAGGTACTATAAATAATCTAGAGATGGCTTAACCTATACAGGATAATGTGCACAGCTTATATGCAAAAACTATGCCATTTTATAAAGGGATTTGATTATCCTTCACAGCTAGGGATTCTAGAATCCATTCCCCATAAACACCACGAAAAACTGTATTCTAAAAAGGCCTATTTGGTATTTTCATGCAAGAGAACAATTTTGTCAGCAGTAAAGGGCGTTAAAGCTATCATTATGACTCAAATCATAATAAAAACCAACCAAACAAAAACTAGATCGGGGGTGTCCTACTGAAAGTATAACAAAGCAACTTTTAAAAACAACTCATATTCTAAAGAGATTTATTCTAATAATTATGAATAACATGCTATTTTTTTGTACAGTGGGTACAGTTAAAATTTTAAAAAATTAAAACCAGCTTGGCTTTTGATAATTGTCTTATTGCTTTTCAGTCTCTTGGACCAAGTTCCTGATGGACCTGTATTTATTGCTATGTGTTTTCTAGTGAGAATAATGGATGCATTAAGCTTTGGTGCAGCAATAACTGCATCATCTTCGATCCTCGTAAAAGCTTTTCCAAATAATATTGCTACAGTACTGGTATGTAGTTTATACATTTTTCTTACTTTCTTTTGAGTGTAGCCCCAAATATTTGTTGGACCTTTCAAGTTAAAACTAGCATCCATCCTTCTAGACCTGCTTTTCTCCACTCTTGTGTTTTGTTAAATTTTCACTGACTTTTACTCTGGCAGTAAGGATGTCAAAAAAAATGTACTGTTCCTGGTACTCAGGTGCTCTTCCTGATCTTAGAATTCCCTGAATGGGCAGTTTGATAGGTAAATGTGGCTCAAACCAACTATTCTCTTTACCACTTTTATTTAAATCGCCTGAGTCATGTCTTGCTGTCTATTTGTGACCAAAATTGTGGGAGAGATGCTTGGGGCATTCCTCTGCTATAGAAGTGATTTTCCTGGTGGCAAAACACTTAATTCATACTAGAGTCCTTCCTCCACCTTCCCCAGATATGTGAAAGAGGTTTTGGGCATCATCTTGAAGTCTTTACATGCTTCTGTGCTGTGTGAGGAATGCTCTCTTATTTTGACACAAAATTCCAGAACCTGGCATCATCACATTGATACCCATTCTTGTGTATCATCTAGATGCATATAGACCTGGTATTAGAGGTATACCAGATTCCTGTCCCAGCTCTGGGAACCTGCCTCTTTGACTCCAGGAGGTTTTCCCATGACTCCCTCTCTGTGCCCATGTATCCATGCAGGAGACCTCTGGTCTTCATATTGGACCAAATGACACCTTCATATAATTGTCTTCTAGACTTCAGAGTCTAATCATCTTAGTAACAAGGACCCTTCGTTTATTCATTTAATACTGTCATAGAAAATTTTTACTATCAAATAAACTATTTTCTATTTGAATGGTTTAAGCATTAGGTGCCTACCTATATAGTTTAATTTGGGGTTTTATAGTCATTTGATCTGCCATAGTGGGCATGGTGACAGGTATGCCATTTATATTTCCTTGGAATATATTTCTCAGAAAGGATTCAGAAGAACACTAGTTTGTCGAGCTGCCCTGTAAAACACAGTTTGGTGGCTAAACAAGTTTGAAGTGTGCTGTGTGTGGTTCTCCAACTTAGAGATGTCTAGTTCACATTAGTGTTTTAAGGCTTTGAGAAATCCTGGAGTACAGATACTTTATCAAATGCTCTACAACTCAATCTGTCTATGAACTTTTTCCCAATAAAACTTGTGGAGCTGTTAAAAAGTGGTTTTCTGCAGATCACTCTAGAAAGTGCTACCCAGGAAATTCCTATAATGATGGCAACAGTCCATTGGAGAAACTTCAGTGTTGTCATTTCAGCTTTCTATATAAAATTGTAGCCAAATGCTAACACTTCTAACAAAGTTTTGGCCTGGATGGCTTTGTTATGATGAAAGGTAGACTCCCTATATTCTTTATCAAATTTTGAAAGTTATTAATGAATGGCTTTTGCATAAGCTGTGAGGTCTGAGAGTGAAGGTTGCAAGCCACAGGTGTCTGTTTAAACAGATTGATTTAAAAGTGGTATAATTTCTTTAATAGTGAACTATTCCTCCCATTGCACTGTTTAACATTAATTAACAGAACAATTTTGCATGGTGCAAAATTCATAAGTATGAAAAGGAGCATAGAATATAATAAATATATTTGACACACTGCATTGCTCATTCAGTGCCCAGTGCTTTACCCCCTCCCAAAAGGCAAGAGATATTGTAGGTTTCTTCCAGAGAGGTCCCATGTTTGTATATGCACACATACACACATATATACACACCAAGAGACAGCACAGTTCCCCTCCTCTTTTGTTTTCTTTTCATTACTGGTAGCCTACTATACTCAC
The DNA here is from genome assembly GCF_045843805.1 of Urocitellus parryii. NCBI lineage: Eukaryota > Metazoa > Chordata > Mammalia > Rodentia > Sciuridae > Urocitellus > Urocitellus parryii. The sequence goes on from NC_135538.1 coordinate 31,218,740, forward strand.
CATTGAGCACCTTGCTGATTACACTAACAAGAAAGTCATATTGGAGATTTTTTTTAATACTTACTTATAAAAAGCTTCATTATTATTTTTTTTTACTGGCTATGTAGTATTTCATGATATGGTTATAACCTAGTTTGTTTACACTGTTAATGAAAATTTAGATCATTTATATCTTTTCCATTTCAAACAGTGCTACAGTGCATAAAAAGCTTGTATGCACACCATGTTACATCTTTATGGCTATTCCTATAAGTTAAATTCCTAGAAGTGGAAATTTGGGTCAGAACTTACATTTTTAATGTTGATAGTTTGTCCAATTGCCTCTGTATTTACTCAGTTAGTAGTGTGTGAGACTGTATCTTTCTACACAGCTTTGGCAACAGAGAGGATTGATAGGTGATGGGTGAAAAAAAGGTATCTTGAGGTCTAATTTGTTTATTTCTCTTAAAAAATGAGAACAGACTGCTGTTGCTTCTAAGAGATATTTGTATTTTACTTTCTGTCAACAGTTCATAGCCTTTGCCCACTTTTTTTATTGAGTGTTTCAATTTTTTTTTCACTGATTAGTAGTATCTCAGGATATCTATGGGGAATTAGTTCTTTGTCCATATTTTCCCCAGTTCACCATTTGTCCTTTGATGCGTTTCCCCATGCATTTTTGGTGTATTTTCATATAATCATATATATCAGTTATTTCTTTCAGTTTCTCTAAGTTTTATATCATAACTAGAAAACCTTCCCACCATAAAAATTTGAAAAGAGGTCAGGCATGGTGATGGCACACCTGTATTCCCAGCTACTCAGGAGAATACAGGAGGCTGGAGGCAGGATAATTGCTTGAGTTCAGGAGGTTGAGGCCAGCCTAGGGCACATAGTGAGAATCTCTCATAAAAAAATTCCATATTTAATTTTTTATGATCTAAATATTTAGACTTCAGTTAAATATGTGTGTATGTATAAATTGTGAAGTACATAGTTGTTTTTTCAGATAGTAACTTGTTAATTCTTCAAATGATATATATTACCTCCTTTCTCCCCCATTTTTAGGGAGGTCTCGAGGTGTTTTCTGGACTGGGACTAGTACTAGGTCCTCCTTTAGGTGGCTTTTTGTATCAATCCTTTGGCTATGAAGTGCCTTTTATTTTTCTGGGATGCATAGTTCTGCTGATGGTACCACTCAACATATATATTTTACCTAGTTATGGTAAGTCCACATCCTATTACTCATTTTAATAATCTTGAATTTATTTTTATGCCTTTGTAGGAGACCAGTTTACTAGATATTCATTTTTGTTTCATGTAATTGCTAATAACTCTTTAGGACACTCTAAAAAGACTGATTTTCTTTACATAAATGTTGTAGTCGATTAGTTTATAAAAATTTCTGCACATAACCAATTCTCTCCCCAATCTTTAGTGCAAGCAAATACTTAATTTCTGTTCATAACCTATCACCATAGGCAGTGCCCACCAGAAGTTGTCTTGGACTGAATTAAATATTCATATCAAGAAGTTCCTGTGGGTCACACACTGCCCCATAATTCCTAGGAGGCTGTAGGAGAGGGCAAGGCCATTTCTTCCTTTCCAGTGGGCTTTGAAGCTGTCTGTGTGACACCGCACAGGGGCAAGGACACAGGTCCACATCAGGCAGTAATGGGCCTCCTCCTGGTTTCAAAGCTTCGTGCCCCATAGGATTCTCTCTGCCCTGTGATAAGTTCACGCTATTGCAGCCAGGTGTCCATGAGGGACGTCCTGTTTATGAGTTAGCAGGCTCAGGGAGGCACAAAACAGAGTCCTTATCAGGTACTTATGGTTCATTTGTAGTTTCTTTTGTCCAGATGAAATTTATCAGTCAGGGTTATTTATGTGTTTAGGTACTGTGGATTGAACCCAGGGGTGCTTTACTACTGAGTTACACCCCCAGTCTTTTTTATTTTTTAATTTTGAGACAGGTTTCACTGTGTTGCCCAGGCTGGCCTTGAACTGGTGATCCTTCTGCCTCAGACTCCCAAGTCACTGGGATTACAGGAGGGTCACTGTGCCCAGAGAGTCATGGCTCTTTTTGTTATACTCAGCAGCAGAGAACAGAGCCAGAGACACACTATCACCCTGAGCTGCATAGTGATGTTTGTCTTTCAAAGTGAATGACACCCTTGGTTCTGTAGTTGAGCATCCTGGACTGTGCTCAGGTTTGCTTGTTGGTTACTTGGCTAATAATTAAGAAATGGACACCAGTCAGATTCTCATGCAGCAGGAGAAGAGTTTTTGATAACACTTCATCACACCAGGTGATAGAAAAAGACTTTGCCAAGATCCCAATCCATGGCAGAACTAGGTGTTTAGTTAGGACTTCTGTGATTACTGCTAGGCTGACCTCAAAATCTCTTGCTCCTGGAGTTCTGGCCTGCTCTCCACATCACCTTTTCTCTCCCTCCTCATTTTCTGTCTTTTTCAACCATATCTAATCACCAGCCTAATTACTTCGTACTTTTTCCTTTTTTTTCTATTATTTTTCAATTAAACTTTTCCTACATTGTTACTGAACTTAAAGTCCCAGATAGCTATATTTTTATGAGCCCTCCACAATAGTTTGACATTTTTTTCTTTACCTAGAAGGATCCTTTATTTAAATTGAGTCAGGGGTGTGAAGTTGGGGGGGGGCAGAGGGGCGGAGTTGGGGGGACTCCCTAAAAAAAGTTCCTGGGGTTGATAATATTAAAACTTGTAAATGCAGATTTAGGTGTTCCTGTTTAGGAGTATTTTTAAAAATTGTTCTTTTAGGAGAGTTTTCACACACAAGTTTGAAAATTAAACTAATTTTCTTTTCTTTTGATATTGGCAAAATTTGGTATTCTACAAGTTCTACCACTTCTAGACCTGTGGACATTTGTGGCTTTAGCTTTGGGTGCTAAGTGTCCCTGTCCCTAATTCTTTAGATCTGCTCACGAGCCTCCTCCCTGTATATATAAGAACATATCTAAATTAGAGTCATGGATATGCCAATCTGTTACAACTTGGTGGATTCCTGTGCTTTCCATCAGAAGAGTCAGTTGAGGATACAACTGTGATGGGAAGGGACTCTTTTTGGGGACTTCTTTCTTGAGCAGAGGGGAGACATAGCATTGAGCCAGAGAGTGTCAGTCTGGCTCTCTAGAAAAAAGAAAGAGCTAGTTTTATTCATATGAAAGGGCTGCTTGCAGGGATGGGCTAGAGTCTAGGAATTTTAATTGGTTTTGGGTACATTTTCTGAGTCTCTTTCTTTGTGGATCCTGGGCAAGCACTTTAACCTTGAGGGAGGCATGGTTAGCCTGGGGTCAGAGTTGCTACAGTTAAGAGAACATAAGGTCTGTGGGGGAAAAAAACATGTCCTGCCAGTAACAAGAGTCTGCGAAATTGCTGTTTGAGTGACTCCTCAGCAGTTTTATCTTCTGTGTTATTTGTCCTTGAAGAGTCCTGGCAAGAGGGTATCCTGACTTTAATGATGCACCTGGCTTTTGAGACCAATAGGTGGTTGTCAGTGAGAGGGCAGGGAAAGATACATACCATACTTTTTTTAAAATTATTTTTTTTAGAGCTTTATACTTACACAGAGTTGTTGGATGCATCTTGACAATCTCATACATGAACTGGAAATATATTCCAATTCATGATTCCCCCATTCCCTCTTCCCTTTTCTCCCACCCTCTCTCCCCTCTCCTACCCTCCCTCCCCTCTCCCATCCTCCCTCCCCTCTCCCATTCTCCTTCCTCTACTCTATTGACTTCCTTTCAGTAGTCTGTTAGTTTATATTTGATTGCATACCATACTTTTAGTAGCTAACAGCCAGTAGTTAAGGTCCCTGAAGTGCATTTGCTCTTTTCCAGGGATGGGTGTGTGTGTGGGGGGATTTGTCTCTGTTCCCTCCTCAGAGTTTTTACTTCTTTAATCTTAAGGGGTGCTGCTTTTCATGGGGGTCCCTGTCCTCCTCAAATCCTCTTATTAAAATCCTTAAAACAATAAGTTCAGCAGACCAATCCTACCTCCTGGAGATTATAGTTAATAAAAATATTTTGTATACAGTGGTCTCCCCTTCTCCATGGGGCATATGTTTCAAGTCTACCACTGGATGTCTGAAATCATGGATAGTACCAACCCCTATATACAATCTATTTTTCCTACACATACATACCTATGATAAAGTTTAATTTTCTTAATTAGGTACAGTAAGAGATTTAACAATAATAACCAATAATAAAATAAAACCATTGTTTTAGCTATACTATAATAAAACATTTAAAATTTATGAATTATTTCTGGAATTTTCCATTCAATGTTTTCAAACCACAGTTGATCATGAAGAACTGAAATCTAAAACTGCAGATAAGGAGGGACTACTGTACTTGAAAATTACTAATAGAGGAGATTTTTAATGTTCTCACCACAAGAAAATAAGTATTTAACACATGTTAAATAAACTTGATTTAGCCATTCCACAGTGCATACATGTACATCAAAAATATATACAATTTTACTCCTTACTTTAAAAAAAGTTGAAAAAAAAATCAGATTCACCAAGTACAAACTTTATCCTGAAAGCCATTAGGAGCTATTGTTAGATTTAGGTACAGGGGTCACGTTCTCTGGAATCTTGCCTCCCACACTTCCTAACAATTATTTATACTATAAGACATAATTTGTATTACCTCTTCTGGGAAGTTTTCCTAAGTGTTCTTCACCATTGGAATAGATGTTGAGTAAGTAGTGCTGCAGTGCTTAGATTTTTGTCCTGTCCTCCAACACCTAAGGACTCCCCCATCTCCCATCTCTACCTGAAGCTTCAGGGCAGGCATTGCCAACCAGGGAGTCACATCTCTCCAAGAAGAATATATCAGAATATGGAGGAAACCGAGGGAATATCCAGGTAGCTTTGAAACACTCCTCAGGTAATTCTACTGAGCATCCCTTGAGGTCAACTTTAATTGATTAACTAATAATGTGTTCCTTTCCATAGATGTTTTTAAGGGAACCATTTATGTTATAATGGTTTCTGTTCTACCTTAACATATACTAATTTTTGCATGTATGATAAAGGTAGCCAATTAAAATTGGAATCTTTAGTAATTCTTATTTTAAAGGTGAATAATAAAGAGTATATATAACTCAGTATTCACACCCAACCATCTCCCAGCTGACAATACCTCACAGAGCCACATGGTGGTGCTAGTTCTCCTAAATTGAACTACATGCTGTTTCTGAAATGAAACATGGTGTCTGTGCTGAGATTTGCTTCCCTGTTAAATACTTAATTGGTAAATTAAAAAACTAGCATGAGGTTTAACTTCATCTGTTGTATCCTGAAAAAGTCCTAAGCATAGTACTTAAAATAGTTGAACCACTCGGTGAATTTTTTTGTGCTTTGCCCCATACTTAGTCATTATTCAACAAGTCTTTTCATTTATTTACTCATTTATGTGGTACAGAGGATCGAACCCAGTGCCTCACATATGCTGGGCCAGTGCTCTACCACTAAGCCACAACCCTGACCCTCAACAAGTATTTTTAGAGTGATTAGCTATGCTAAGTGCTGCAGGAGAAATGACGATATATGAGGGCTGATCCTCGCCCTCCAAGAACTTCCATGTTCAAATCCAGCATGGTATCTGGATAGGATTGCTGTGGCCACCTGCTAACTATCCCCCTCCATGGGGCCACAAAACGATCTCTCTGAACCACACATTTATTCTCATTCCCGGCCTGAAATCCCTAGTGTTTCTCAGGCTGGGTTCCCAAGGTGTGATCTCTGCCCACTACCTTGGTGTCTTCTGCCTAATCTTGATCTTCCGAGTGTACTTTTTCTCTTTCATTTTCTCACACACAAAATAGTTTTTTCTCGCTTCTAAGTCTTTTAATAACATGCCTGGATTATTCTTTCTTCCTTCTTTACTTGCTCATCTCAAGCTCATTCTTTAGGCTCCAGCTTAGATATCACTACTCTAAAAGCCTTTCTTGTGTAGCTCTCTGTTGCATTTTAAGACAGTCTCTCATATCCCATCCCCTTTCAGATTCCATCCTAGCTATCTTCACCCCTTGTTGTAACTTTTCTGCAAGGAAGGAGTCTGGATCTGTCTTGTTCATCCTTGTGCATACAGTTTTGTGTGATGCCTGGCTCAGCAAAGATTTTGCTCAGTAAATTAACTGGAAGAAATCATCAAACAATAGTAAACACAAAGGGAAATATGATTTCAGTGTTAAATTATGTAATATAAATTGAAAGTGCAGTAGGAAACCAGAGGAAGGTAAAATCAATGAGTCAGGGCTAGAGCCAGTTCTTATAGCATAAACAGAATTTGAAAAAATAGCAAGGAAATAAGAAATAGGTCATGCAGTACTTGTGGAGGCTTGGAGAGAACCGTGCCTAATGCTTGAAAGTGAAGAAGTAGGATTACTATTGAAGAATGGTAGGAAATGGGAGTTCATTTGAACTTACACCTTGGATGTTAAAAGTAATTCCCATAAGGTCAGTAGCCCCACTTCCAATCTAAGTTTGCTTTGCCAACAGAAAAATGTTTAAGACATAACTTTTTTTTTTCTTAATTAATGTGAGTTGCTCCTTAAGCACACCCATATTCTTCCTTGGTAAGGAACTGGTGATACTTTTCCCTGTGTCAAATCAAACTCTGCACATTCTCTATCCTATCAAGGGGAGGCCTTACTTTTTGGTTATAACCTAAAACCTGAGACCATTTCTTCCACTCACATTCTGATTCTAGTTGATTCTTTTTGGGTTTGGGAATTTTTTTTTTTTTTTTTTTTTGGTCCTGGTGATTGAACCCAGGGTTGCTTAACCATTGAGTCACATCTCAAGCCCTTTTTATTTTCTTTTTTGAGACAGGGTCTCACTCATTTGCTTAGGGCCTTGCTAAGTTGCTGAGGCTGGCCTTGAACCTTTGATCCTCCTGCCTCAGCCTCCCGAGTTTCTGGGATTACAGATGTGCACCCCCACACCAGGCTGGAAACTATTTTTTATAAAACTAAATGTGACCTCTAGATTTGAGTAACTCATGTACAAAGATAGATGATATATAATTTTAGATGAACTCAGAGGTTCAAAAGTTGTTTTGATTATTATAAAAGATGGCCTTAACAATATGACTTTTAAAATTAAGTTATAAGATAAAGAGATGTGTCTATGATTTATTCCTTTTTTTTTTTTCATTTTTTCCTCCAGAGGCTGATCCAGGTGAACACTCATTCTGGAAACTTGTCACTTTACCGAAAGTTGGCCTGATAGCCTTTGTCATCATCTCTCTCAGTTCCTGCTTTGGCTTCCTTGATCCGATTCTGTCTCTCTTTGTTTTGGAGAAGGTAAGTAACATGAGTGTGGAAGAGCTCTTCTTTGTGACAGGTGGATATAATTGCATGTTCCTGGGCCCTTCCTAGGGAAAGACCTTACTGGCTGTGAGAGGAGGTGGACCGGGAGCTGTGCACCAACGTAACCTGTGCCTTCCCTGTGTGATTTGAGCTAGGGATCTGATCCTTTCACAAATGCCCAAAATGTTGGTCTCCTTTCCAAGACCTTGTTCATGTCACTGTAGGACTGGCTTGGGCATCATCCATATTGCTTAACAAGGACACGTTTCCTGTATTTGTTTGAGTTCCAGGGAGGCATGAAGGGTACTCATTAGCTCATGTGATATGAGGTGTACTCCTCCAGCAGTCTCTCCTGATCCCCTTACATTTTAGTTTATTTGATACAATCAATGTAATGATGACTTTGAACTATATCAGTCCGGGATGGGAGAAAGCAACCAAGAATCTCCTGTGCTACAAAGTTGAGTTCTAAATGTCTGTTGGCCTAGAAATTCATTCTTAGATATTTTTTTTCCTTCTCTCTTTTGTGTGTGCAGTGTTAGGGACCAAACACAGGATCTCGTGCATGCTGGTCAAGTGCTCTACCACTGAGCTACATCCCCAGCCCCTCCCTGCTTTTAGATATTTATGAAGAAAGATAATGATGCAGTCAAGTTAATTACTGGAGAATTAATATGTGTCTATAGAGACAAAAATTTACTAACTTTAGCCCACACTGTCCTTATATAAAGCATTAAACTTAAATAGTACCATTACTGGAAATGTAAGTTTCAGTAAATTTTCTAATATGGTAATTTCATGTGCTTTCTGATCATTGATTTTCTTATAATTGTACACTATCCCTTGAAATCACTAAAGACAGTTTTGAGTATTTCACAGAAGAACTTGGGAGACCTTGTGCTGTCCAAGGTTTAGAGAATAATATGAAATGGCCCTTAACCCATGAGATCAATGAAGTCCATAATGATCATAATGAAAATACTGTGTGTTTAGGGTTTCACAATCCATCCACGTCTTCAACAACATGCTCCTTTCAGTCATTTTTCTGTACTCTTAATAAGTTGTGTCTACACACACACACATATCTGTAACTGATCTTGGAGAAAATCTTAGAATAAAATTTTTTTTGTATCTTAGAATAAAAATTTTTTTAAAACGATTGGTTTTGCTCAAGAAAATAGTGTATTCAAAAGTAAAGAAGATGAGAGGAGGTTTCTCCAAAGACAACTGTAGTTGACTCATTTGTGGCATGATAGGTTGGGGCACCCCTGCTTGTTCCTGTTTGATTGGCATCAGACTCATCATGTCCCCAGGGGTTCTGGTGGGTCTGTTGCTTTTTTTCCTACTTCAAGCAAGTGCTGCTGCTCCATCCTGCTAGCCAACTCCAGTCTAAGTAATCTGTAAACATTTATTTTCCTATTTGCCCATCAACATTTTAAAAACTTTTTCTTCTGATAGCTTATATTTTTTAAATTGGCAGTTTGCTGTAGGATCACTGGTTGTGTAGACTCTTGGATTAAGATGGTGCTACTCTTTACCCTTCTAGTCGTAAAATAAGAAGAGGAAAATTCTGGGCTCTTGTATCTTGTTACTATCTTTAAAGGATTAATTGCTTAACGTGTGCTAGTATTTGTCATACAAACTCATAAATATATTGATGATATCTTGACTTGTTAGTTAAGGAAAGTGAAAATAATTTAGATACTGCTCCCAAAGATATCAATATCAGGTTGGCAATATTATCAGAGTTGTATAAGAGCTTACTGTTTGAAAATTCTTTTAAATGGGTCATGTCTTAAATTAGATATAAATATTCTTTTGAGATGGAGAAAGTAGATACATCAGTGGTTTTCGTACCAGTGGGCCCCCGAGTGCAGTCTGTGGATTATGAGTATCAGTGATGCTTATTAGAAATATACATCCTCAGGCCTCATTCCATTCCCCAACTTCTAAATCACAAACCCCAGGGCTAAGATCCAAGAACCTGTTTGAATAAGCTCTCTGTGTAATTTTTATGTACACAAAAAGTTGTGAAACACTGGATTAGACATTAAAATGCTATAATCCATACAAACTAAATTATGTTTTTTTCCATATTTTTATTGGTGCATTATAATTATACATAATGGTGCAATTCACTGTTATGTATTCATCTAACTGAATATGATTAATATCAGAAATTACAAAACAAAACATCTATGTCCTCTGACCTCTGGTTAGGATCCTCCCAGAGGGGGGGAAAAAGTCACCCAATGTTCAAAAAGTAAGACAAAAATTAGGAATAATGCTGTGTGTTTATCAGTAGAATCGTGGTAATAGTAAGAGTTGAAGAAATGCAGGTGGGAGAAGTAGATGCTTGGTTTTTGAAAATGACTTAACCATGTAACTTGAGTGTAGGGTTTGTTTTTCAGTTTCATTTACCAGCCGGATATGTGGGACTGGTCTTCCTGGGTTTGGCACTATCCTACGCCATTTCTTCACCACTCTTTGGCCTGCTAAGTGATAAAATGCCGGTATGTACACCTCATTTATATGTGATCTTTTATATCAGTGATCTTCCTACTGTTCCTCTAAAAATAATGGTCCATTGATGAAAGTTGACACACTCAATTGGACTGCTAGAGAAACTCCAGTGTCTTCTGCAGATTAACTTTTAATTGCTTAATCTGGGAAAAGAGAAGTCTTATGTTAAAAGGATTATACTTTCTATTGTGTATATGTGCCATATTTTTTTATCCATTCATCTACTGAAGGGCATCTAAGTTGGTTGCACAGTTTAGCTATTGTGAATTGTGCTGCTATAAACATTGATGTGGCTGTGTCCCTGTAGTATGCTGTTTTTAAGTCTTTTGGGTATAGACCAAGGAGACGAATAGCTGGGTCAAATGGTGGTTCCACTCCCAATTTTCCAAGAAATCTCCATACTGCTTTCCATATAGGCTGCACCAATTTGTAGTCCCACTAGCAGTGTGTGAGTGTACCTTTTTCCCTGCATCCTCACCGAAACTTATTGTTGTTTGTATGCATAATAGCTACCATTCTGACTGGAGTGAGATGAAATTTTAGAGTGGTTTTAATTTGCATTGTGGCATATATACACAATGGAATATTACTGAGCAATAAAAGAGAATAAAATCATGGCATTTGCAGGTAAATGGATGGAGTTAGAGAAGATAATGCTAAGTGAAGTTAGCCAATCCCCCAAAACCAAATGCCAAATGTTTTCTTTGATATAAGGAGACTGATTCATAGTGGGATGGGGAGAGGGAGCATGGGAGGAATAGATAAACTCTAGATAGGGCAGAGGGGTGAGAGGGGAAGGGAGGGGGCATGGGGTAATTAATGATGGTGGAATGTAATGATCATTACTATCCAAAGTACTTGTATGAAGACATGAATTGGTGTAAATATACTATGTATACAACCAGATATAGTGCTCTATATATGTAATAAGCATTCTGCTCTCTTAGGTAAATAAAAAAATCTACATAAAAACATAAATTAAAAAAATCAACCAAAAAAAAAAAAAAGGATTATACTTCCTAAAGGAAAAACTCTTGGGTGCAGAAAAAAAAAAAAAAAAGATTAATCTAGTCCTGGAAGTTCTGACTGGATTTGATCAATTGAGAGGTTGTCCTTTATAAGGGGGTAATTTAGGGTTTCTGGGGGAATGAAAGGATTGGCATGTAAGTATGCATTGATTATCTTATATCCTGTAGTCCCCTTAGTGGAAAATTCTGTTTGTTCTCTTTTAAGTAGGCCTAACCTATTAAATCCAGGTAACTAGTATATAGAACTAGTACTGGTCATCAAATCTCACATTTCTGTGGCTTCTTCTATGACTTTGGTACTTATACACATTTTGCTTTCTATGGATTAAGCACTTATTTTTTGCATTTTCTCTTTTGCATTTTTCTAAATATTTTCTTTTCTTTTCTTTTCTTTTTTTTTTTTTTTTTTGCTATTGGTACTGGGAACTGAACACAGAGCCTTACACATGCTAGGCAAGTGTTCTATTAGTATACTACACTCCAACCCATTTTTATTTTTAATTTTGTGACAGGATTTTGCTGAGTTGCTGAGGCTGGCCTCAAACTGACATTCCTCCTGCCTCAGCCTCTCAGGTACCTGGGAATACAGGTGTGCACCACCACGCTCTGCTCTCCCTCTTCATTAGCTGTGCATATATATTTGTCAAGACCTACATTATGTGGGGATTACTTATTAACCCAAGTGACAAGGAGCCAGTGTCTTAAACAATGTTTGGAACTTGGTTTTAAGATGTAGTCTTATATAACTTATTATACCCCTGTAACTTTTAGGCTGATTCAAGTAATTTGTAAGGAATGATTTTACTGGATACCATCCTAGGCTGCTCAGATTGCCATACAAAATATCATAAACCAGAAAGGCTAATAGAAAATAGAAGTTTATTTCTCATAGGTCTGGAGGCTGGCATAGGTCCCAGAGTCAAGCACTGGCAGATTGGTATCTGATGAGGGCCCATTTTCTGATACATAAATGGTATTTTTTAAAAGAAATTATTAAAATTTTTTTTTGTAGTTGTAGATGGATAAAATACCTTTATTTTACTTATTTATCTTTATGTGGTGATGAGCATCAAACCCAGGGCCTCAAGCCCTCTAGGTGTTGGGCAGGTAGAGTGCTAGGCAAGCAACTACCACTGAGCTACAACCCCAGCCCCCATAAATGGTATCTTTTCCCTATAACTTTACATGGAAGAAGAGGTGAAGGAGCACTCTCTTGCCTTCTTTTGTAAAGATACTAATCCCTTTCAGGAGCGCTCCATCCTCCTGATCAAATCACTTCCAAAGCTTCACCTCTGCATATGATTGCAGTGGGCCTTGGGATTTAGCATGAGTCTGGGGGGTACACATTGATTCACTCTGTAGCAGATACTTTTTAACGATGATCAGTCTAGGTATTGTAGCTACTGGCTGAGTTCCTTACAGTGGCTACTTTATAAATTGCTCTATAATCGGAGTAGTTAATGATGTGCAAAATCTGCACTTCATCTCCTTCCTAAGGAATTCTTATCCTTTATTCAATTTTCTATCCTGTGCTCTACTGTCCTTGCTTTTGATTTTTTCATCTGCTTATTTTCTCTTAAATGAAAAGTTGCATTTGAATTTTTGAATATCATGACTTGTGTGCTTTAATGATTGTGTTTTATAATGTTTGAAGGAGAGTCTTTAAGAGTTTCTTTGGACTCTTTCTCTTTATCAGCATCTAAGGAAATGGTGTCTGGTTTTTGGAAACTTAATCACAGCAGGGTGCTACATGCTCTTAGGACCCGTCCCTTTCTTGCACATTGAAAGGTAAATTTTTTTTTTCTATTTTGGACAAAATAGCATAAGGAATTATTTTTAAACAATGCCAATATAGTTTAATATTTAAAAAGTCTTAATATTTAAATAATTTTGATTTAGGCCTATATTGAATTGTTTGTTATATTGACAGTATTTTACTTTACTAGAAGCTAGCATAGGTTCAAGCAAACAGAAATGGCTGAAATCTTTACCAAATGAGAAAAACACTTATCACACCCGTGTTTGTACTCACTTTGAAAATAGGATTTGTTGCTGTTCACCTGTGGTTGATAATTCTTAGAATATATTTTTGTTTTTTCTATTTTTCTTCCTCACTTCTGAGGCAGAGACCAAATCTTTTATTTCTTTGTGTCATCCTTAGCATGTATCCAATGCTCATTCAAGCTTGTTTATATAATTTATTTGCTAAAGTAAGATGGTTTTATTAGACCTTTTTAGATACTTCCAGGTTACGATATGGCATCATGGAAAGAGAAGGACTTCAGTGTCTTTCAGACTTGAATTTGAATTTTGGCTTTGCCACTTAACTGGTACTGTGAACTGGGGCAAACACAATTTTTAAGAGCCTCAATTTTCTTATTATTTACCAAAAGGAGCCAATGATTACAGTAACATTACAAGGATTAAATGAGATACTGTTCATTAAATAACTGGCCTAGTGCCTGATGTAGAACAAACGTTAATTTCCTGTCTTATACCTTTCTTTCTTTGCTGTTGTTTAGGGTTAATTAAATTTCAAAGCCAAGTGATTCAATGAGCAGAGTTAGTATTGATATTTTAACCACTTTCAAAAAGATTTTATATGTTGGGAAGGCAGGTTGGCCCCAGACCTGTGATGTGTGTGACCAAAGAGACTGAGATACTGCATGGGTGAATATGAGGGACTAAAGGGTGACTCAACAGAATGAAACACCATCAGAGGGGAATGAGAACAAGGCCAGTCACCTCATCTATGAAACAAACTTCTCTGGGATCCTGCCTGTCTTAGCATTAAGTTTTATAGCTCTTAAAATGCTAATGTGTTTGTTTTTGTGTTCTCCAAAACTCTTTTGTAGTCAGCTGTGGCTGCTGGTGTTGATATTAGTTATAAATGGCTTCTCTGCTGGAATGAGTATAATTCCGACTTTTCCGGAGATTCTTAGTTGTGCATAGTAAGTTACTCTCGTCGCTTGAAGAACTGTGCTGCAAACAGCAGTGAGTGCCACAGGCTTTTTTGAATTTTTCAATTTTGTAGGATATTGGATTTTTTCCCCCCAGTAGTAAATCTTCATGCTATAGAATGTATATGTATGTATATGCATGTAAATCATGTAAATAATAATAAAATTATGTAAATTATAATATATAGTATTATTAGTTTTTTAAAAAATATTTTTTTTAGAGATGGACACAATATCTTTACTTGATTTATTTAATTTATTTATTTTTTATGTGGTGCTGAGGATCAAACCCAATACCTCGTGTGTGTGAGGCAAGTGCTGTACCGCTGAGCTATAACCCCAGCCCCAATATATAGTATTATTAATACACATAGGTAGAGCAGGTTGAAGATAGATGCTTGGCTTGGTTTTTGCCTTAGCATATATGTAATTTGGAAAAGCCATTGCAAAATGGAAAGGCCTTTGCCTTGTGCCTCTTTCATGGAGGAATCCATACAAGACCACAGGGTGAACAGGCTTTTGTCACCTGGTCATCATTCCTTGGTTTGATGAGCACATTGGTGAAGAACACTAAGTACTAAGGCTATGCTGGGTCAGTTCAGCAACTGTAGAAATAAGAAGCTTCCTGTGTTTTCTTAAAGCTGCCCATTATTCTCCTCACACTTTCATCTCATTTTATGAATTTCTTTTTTTTTATATAAAAGAAATAACTTGCTATAATTTTCTACTACATTTCTTTGTAAAATTTTTTGGTGGTTGTTCTATGGATTTTAATATATAATCTTAACTCTCCACTATCTACTTAGGATAAACACTTTACCACTTATTTTTTTTCCTCTTTCCACATTTTTTTTTAATTGGTGCATTAGAGTTGTACTATAATGGGTGGGATTTGTTGTTACATATTCATACATAAACGTAATGTAACCATATAAGTTGGCCAGTATCACTCCCCTGCACTTCCCCTCTCCACCTTCTCTTCCCACCCACTTCCTGATCCTTTTTCTTTACTATTGCCCTTTGATTTTCATGAAATGTCTTTCACCCACCTTTCTTTTTTATTTTTATGAATTTCTTTGTTTTATATTCTATAAGCACTTGATATGATGAAAATTCCTCCAAATTAGTTTTTTTTTCTTTTTTCTTTTTTAATTTTTGGTGCTGGGGATTAAACCTGGGCCTTTGCATGCTTAGCCCATGCTTTGCCACTGAGCTGCATTATCTTACAAAGCAGAGTGTTCTCGCTCTTGCCCAGATTACCTGTGGTTTCTCTTAATGCATATATCATACAACTTTTTTCTTTTATGTAGGTTTTCCTTTTAATAATGGATGCACTCATATTTCTCTTTTCAGTGAAAATGGATTTGAAGAGGGATTAAGCACGCTGGGACTTGTTTCAGGTCTCATTGGTGGCATGTGGTCAGTTGGGTAAGTAGGCATTGCATTTCATCCATACCTGAAAGACTTCCTTTTGATCATCTATTAATTTGTATTTGAAAATAGCAGCTCCATTGAAATTGAGACACTGTGAAGTCAGATGAGCTTTTTAAAGAAAAATTGTTGGTACAGGGTAGAGCCAAAAGTCTGATCTACACTTTTAGGCTCCAAAATCTGAATAATCAGATTATTATTTGAAACCAAAGCAAAATGATCTCACATACTTTGTCTTATTTAAGTGGTATTTGGAAGTTCCCTAAACAAACCTATACTTCAGATTTTTAAAACCTTTTTAAAATTGCTTTTATTTTTTAGATACATGACAGCAGAATGCATCACAATTCATATTACACATATAGAACACCATTTTTCATATCTCTGTTTGTATATAAAGTATGTTCACACCAATTCATGTCTTCATACATGTACTTTGGATAATGATGTCCATCACATTCCACCATCATTGCTAACCCCCTGACCCCTCCCTTGCTCTCCCACCCCTCTTTTTTTTTTTAATTAGAGCTTTATGGTTATACATAGTAGTTGGGTTCAACCCAATAAACTCATACATGCATGAAAGTTGATTTCAGTCATTATCCCCCTTTTCCTTCCCCTCCCTCCTCCTTCTTCTCCTTCGTCTACTCTACTAGACTTCCTTTTGCTCATTTATTAATTTGTATTTGATTGGTTCCTTATGTATTCTTATTCTCCCCCTTCCTTTCCTTTATTTTACTCTATTTTCTGCATATGAGAGAACATTTAACTTTTGAGTTTCTGAATTTGTCTAATTTCACTTTGCATGATATTCTCCATTTCTATCCATTTAGTAGCAAATGACATAATTTCACTCTTTTTAATGGCTAAGTAGAACTCCATTGTATGTATATATATATGATATATATGTCATATATATACTATGATTTCTTAATCCATTCATCTGTTGACAGGCATCTGGGTTGATTTCATAATTTTGCTATTGTGAATTGTGCTTCTATAAACATTGATGTGGCTGTGTCACTATAGCATGCCAATTTTAGATCTTTAAGAAAAATACCCAGGAGCAGGATAGTTGGGTCATATGGTGGAATCATCCTTTAATCTTATTTTTTATTCATTTGTTTATTTAGTTTTTACTTTCTACTACATCATAAGGGTAACTACATGTCAGAAATGTTGTATATGATCAAAAATAAGTATTCAATTGAATTATATTAGATGCAAATACTGAGGATAGAATAATATAAAGATCCTTCCGAATGTATCGTATTTTAAAAAATTTTTGAACATCATTATCAGGTAGTTTTTCTGTTGTTTTGTTCTGTAGTGGTTGTAGGAATCCAACCAGCACTTCATACCTGCCAGGCAAGCTCTCTACCACTGAGCGGCAGTCCCTGCCCTACAATTCTTTTCTTATACCCAATGCTATGCCCCAGAATCAACATTGTGTTGTTGTTGTTCTCAGGAAAGTTGAAGACTGTATTTTATTTTCTTTTTTAAAATTCTAATTTGTTATATATGATGGTGGAATGCATTACAATTCATATTACACATAGAGAGCACAATTTTCATATCTCTATTTGTATACAAAGTATATTCACACCATCCATGTTTTCATACATGATATCCATCTCATTCCACTATCTTTTATTCAGTATTTGTAGTCCTAATTTAAGGAAGACCTGGGACTGAGGAATCGAGTGACTTTTACTAAGCAATTATTTTTTTTTATTGTTTAATAATTCATCTATCCATTGTCAGTGCTTTTGCAGGACCAATGCTGGGTGGATTTCTGTATGAGAAAATTGGTTTTGAGTGGGCAGCAGCTATACAAGGCCTGTGGCCTCTGATAAGTGTAAGTAACCCATGTTTTCCCCTCCACCCCCATCTTCTTTACATTTTGGAGAAAGTTGTCATGGAGGATTTACATTAACCAGTATTTTTCACTGTGTTAAAGGGATTAGTGATGGGCTTATTTTACCTCCTGGAGCACTCAAGGAGAAGAAGAAGGTATGGTCAACTTTTAGAGTTCTTTTTTCTGCCTTTAAAGGTCAGCTTATGGGTGTGGTCAAGAAATACCAATTTATATCCATCCTTCTAGTTAGCAGATTTCTGGGAGCCCTGAGGGTCGTCCCTTACTTGGTAAATATGTTTGCCAGGTTTAAGGGGATAGTTGGGTAGATATGTAGGCACTGTTTATGTTGTTGTTGTTTGTTTGTTTGTGGTTCATTTTTAGATAAGAGATACTGAGATTCTCTTTTTTTCCTCTCAAAGTAGATCTAAGTCTCAAAACATCGTTGGCACAGAAGAGGAACGAACTGCTCTTTTGCCTGATGAAATCTAGCCTTCTGAGTCCTGGATGGACACAGATTGGGAGACAGATGCTGGTGGTCCTGCATATCACTGTGGGGAGGGTCTTCTCAGTTTTGGACACAGAGCTCCACGGGGCCTCCACCACTCCCTGAAAGAGCCCACGTGCTTTTGGATGATCCTGTGGTGGGCTGTACTTAAAGTTGCCCTGAAAGGGTAACTGACTGAGCCAGCCATATTTGAAACATTAATTATGAGAAAGATAGTTAAAAACCAGCAAATTTTTTTTTGTGTGTGTGTTGCTGGGGATTGAACCCAGGGCTTTGTGCATGTAAGACAAGCACTCTACCAACTGAGCTTATCCTCAGCCCCAGGAGATTGTTATTTTAAATGACCAAACTTCTCCTTGAAGATTCTGTTATGAATTGTCTAGCCTTCTTGCTTCCTCTGTTTACTTTTTATTCTGAGTGCACTGATTTTGTGAATGGAATATACCTTCATTTTTACTGACAAGGAAAGAAATGATTTGATTTGACATATGCTGACTATATCATGATGACACAAAATGTATAGAATCATTAACTATGAAATCAGGTTTTAAAACATATTTTCTCTGACTTGAGATTTTTGTCTTTGTTTAGAAAGCAAAATTTCTGCCTGCCATGCAAAAATTCTGTAGCATCCTTCTGGGCCCTCAGTTTTTCTCAAAATTTCAGATGTGTGAAAGGTGCTTGATATAACATTACTCATTCCCTTTAACATATCTGTGTTTTAGTTCTACATTTCTTTTTTCTTTCTTTGTTTTTTTTTTTTTTTTTTTTTTCAGTACTAGGGAATGAACTCAGGGCCTCACACATGCTAGACAAGTGCCCTATCACTGAACTATGTTACCTCACTTTTTAAATCTTATTTTAAGACAGAGTCTTGCTAAGTTGCTCAGGCTGGCTCAAACTTGAGGTCCTGCTGCAACAGCCTCAGAGTAGCTGGGAATACAGGCATGCACCACCAGGCCTAGCTTGTGTCCTGGTACTCTTGGTAGATTTCATCCTTAGATCAGATCAGCACCCCAACCCCATCCAGGAATTTATGTTGTATGTTAGGGACACACTCCCTCCATGGACATGTAAAATCCATGCTGTTATTTGAAGTGAAACAATGTCAACTCTCATACCTCCTGGTCCATTTCATGCTGTAATAGCAACATTAATTTTCTTTTTTTTAGAATAAATGATTTTATCTATTTATTCAAAAATATCTTCGATCACCTCTAATGAATTGATACCAGGTGCTAGGAATTTAGCTGTGATTACCATAAACATAACCTCTGCCTTTATGTAACTTTTAACCAGGAAAAGGAACAAACAGTAAATAAATGCCAGAATTATTTATTATCTTACAAAAATGTTCTGAAGGAAAAAACATGATAAGATAGAATAATTAGCTGGTGTTGATTAGGTGTGGGGCCTTGTTTGGACAAAGGCTCTGCATGGAGGTCAGACTTTTGAGCTGAGAGCTGAAGAATGAGAATGAGTCTGCCATTTATTCATTTTGAAGAGAGACCAGTCCTTAGCATGTGCTTGGTGTGGTAGAAGATGAGCGCACTCTATACTTTCCAGAATCCTGTAAATAGAGTTAGGGAAGTGGGGAGTAGCGGTATTTAAATGGAGGTGTGCAGAGTCTACTTGAAGTTTCAGGAAGTTCTTTGGATCTGCATGTGGACAGCAAGTGGGGTTGCTGATAAGCAGGGATTGAGATGCAGGGAGAACTTTGGAGCTTTGGGAGAGACAATAATGGTTTTAACTAGAGAGGTGGAGGGGTGAAGAGAAAAAGATATATTCAGAAGTGGAACTGACACGATTGTTGCTGTGGAGGGGGAAGGAGAGGAATCAAGGATGATTCTAGGTTTTAGCTGGAGGATGTGGGTCGATTCTAGTGCTTCTAAGTCACATAGAGAAGAAAAGCAAAACAGATCCTGAAGAGACGAATAATCAAAACCATGATGGGATGCCATTTCCCACCACCAAAACCAACGTAAATGGATACCCAGGGTTGAAGAGGACTGCTTTTGGAAGGGTGCTGGCACTAACTGTAAGGTTGGATCACAAGGGTCTTATGAACTCTTCCCTATTCCTCTCAACCTCCTTCATCCTTGGAGGTTGGTCAGTGCAGGAAGAGCACCAGTGACCTGTAGGTCAGAGTATGACCACGTTCCCCTGAACCAATGTGAGGGCAGAGCAGGGACAGGCCTGGTTCTCCCTGGTCAAATTTTCCTGACATACACTTGCGTTTCTTCTCTCTAAGCCCACTGGTGCAGGGATGCCCCCTCTTCCTCCCAGTGGCAATGCCACTGAACTCATGCAGTTCCAGATGCTGCCTCAGGGTGGCGCTATTAAAGCACTGAGGCCACAGCAACCACTTCTGCTGCCCCAATCTGGCCTTCGGACTTTGCTCAGTACCTCCAGCCCATTTCCCTTACCAGCACAGTTGAATGTTGAAAACTCAATGTCAATGCAAAGATTCTAGGTTTTTTTGTTGTTTGTTTTTAAGAGTTTTTTAAATTCTAATTTTCAACATGCTGCTCTCAGTAAATGCCTCAGACACAAGTGTTAATAAGATGCTCTGTATGAAAGTAACTCTATCCTTTCCTCATCGTATGATTTTGTAAGTATTAAGATGCATGACAAAAATGCTTTATGAGAAAGAATAAAGGAAAAAAAAAGAAAAGAAAGGATAAAGAAAAAAAATGTTTGGGACTATGAAACCCAAGAAGTAGATCAAAATCATCAGAGGATATTCCTATGTATATGTTTGCAATTTTTATATATTTATATTTTAAATATATTAAAGGTACTCAGATTAAATGAACTCTTTAAAAATGAAAATTATTATTTTATGTAGCTAACTGCAGAATATATTAATAATAAATAAATAAGGATATTTTTATGTTAAGATAATATTTTATCCCATATTGGGATAATACACAAATTAAAGGAAAAATAAGGATATACAGATCATATTTCTTTTAATTAAAATTTTAGGATTTTGAGATAACTGCTGGTTCACATGAAGTTCTAAGAATAAATACACTGACCCTGTTTCTCCTTTCCCTGTTTTCCCCCCAATAGTAACATCTTGAAAAACTGTGATATAATATTATAACCAGGATGCAGAATATTCCTGTCACCACACCCCTCATGTTGTCTTTTGCAGCTACTCTTAATTCCCCTAATTCCCTTCCACCTTTACTAATCTCCATTTCTGGCATCTAGTCATTTAAAGAAATGTAAAACTGGAATCAATATGTAATTTTATTTTGGAATTGGCTTTTTTGACTCAGTATAATGCCCTTGAGATACAGTCATGTTCATTCATTTATATTGGTGAGTAACATTTCATGGTATGGATATCTTGTGTATCTACCTATTAAAAGATGTATGGATTGTCTCTAGCTTATGATTACAAATAAAACCGCTATGAACATTTACAAACAGATTTTTGTGAAAACATAAACCTTCATTTCTCTGAGACAAATGCCAGGAATATACCTGCTGGGATGTTTCATGGTTGCATGATTAGTTTGCTTTACATTCCCCCAAATAACTCATTTGTTTTAGATAGGAAACTTGATTTTGGCAATAAATATTACACATCACATATTGATGAAATATCATTCTTTTGGCTTATTTTTTTTTCATTATCAAGATTTAATATGTTACATATACTCTCTCAAATCTAGCTATCAAAAGAAGTGGTTAAGAAATACAGTCCCAGATTATGGTGGTTCAACTTAGAAATTTTCAACTTTCTGATGGTTGTTCTTAGAAACCATATTACAACTAATAGTAATATGTGAAGGCTGGGTTTGTGGCTCAGTGGTAGAGTGCTTGCCTCACATGTGTGAAGCGCTGGGTTTGATTCTCAGCACCACATATAAATAAGTGAATAAAATTAAGATCACACAACTAAAAAAGTGTGTGTGAGTGAGTGTGTGTGTGTGTGTATAAAGAGGCTGATACCTCTAGATATAATCATGTTGAAAGGAAATAACTTAAAGATCAGTCCCATGGTATCATCTTTTCCTTTAGAGTCACTTGCATGGGCCCTCATCTAATGAAATAAACACATAGAAGAATAAGCCCAGAAACAATATATTTAGAAAAAATAAAATGTTACCTAGAGTATTAACTAAGGAAACCATAACCTCAGTTTTCAGGGCTACATGAAATGAGCCTTCATTAGGAACTACTCACAATTCTTGAATATTTGCACCAATTCCTTTCAGAAATTCACAGTTCCCCTTCTAATGGCAGCCTGTTTGTGCTTGGGGGTTAGAGTGTAGGCCCAATCCAGGAAAACCTGGTGTTCAGTAATAACCTCTGATTTCATCAGCAGTACTAAAATGAAGAAATAAAAAGTCTGTTTTTTGTTGAACATGGGTCAACAATAGCATTACAAATACAGAACTACATTCAAATCAAGCCTGGTATGGTGTCGCATGCCTGTAATCCCTGTACTCAGAAGGCTGAGGCAGGAGAATCTCAGGTTAAGTCCGGCCGGGGCAACACAATGAAATCCTGTTTCAAAATGGAAAATAAAATGGACTAGGGATATAGTTCAGTAGTAGAGTGCTTATCTAGTGTGCATTAGGGCCTGAGTTTGATCCTTAGTACTGAAAAAGAAAAAAGAAAAGTCTTATAAATCCAAACAAAAATTGAAATCCAAATCAATTAAGTTCTAGTTTATATAATCAGATATGATAGTCATAAAACCAGTTGCTGAATAAATACAGGTAGAGTTCTTTTTCCTTTTAAGGTAATTAAAATCAGTGTAGATAAATCTTTGTCCTGAATGCAGTACTAATACCTTATTTTCTTCCTATGCTTTCAGAACTTTTGGCCATTTTCATTTCTTCTTCTATTATTATTATATTCTGTTCAACTATCACCTTTATTGGTTTGCTTTTGCCTCTTTTGTTCGTATTTGATAAAGAGCCAAGACACTTGGTTATGGTGAGCTGAGTCTAACCTCCTGGACCGGAAGATGACTTGGTAAGGAAGATGGGGGCGCACATTAGGACATAGGACATTCATCTTAGTGAGTAAAGGAGCCACAGCCCTGGAGTGTGTACTTGAGATTGCACCTTGTAAAAGGAAACATATTCTTGAGATCAAGCAGCATTGTTAATGGGGAAGAACTGCTTAGAAAGGGAAGATCTGCCCACAGCTTCTTCATGCCTAAAGCTGAACATGCCTCAGCTAGTTGATTTAGATTAGTGAGAACTCCCAAATTAATATTGCAGATTAATTGGTCTTCCATTTAAATGAATTCCATTCAGCAGAGTTATCGCTTGAGACTACATTCCAGGAGGGTAAAGCAACAATTGCAAGACTCCAGCTTTTCTTCTAGGTCTTTGCATGTTGTCACCACTCTGCTTAGTGGCATAACCTCAAACTGAAGAAATAGTTCCCCTTCCCTACCAAAACCTTCCTGTCAGAGTCCTCCTGTCAGATTTCTCCAGAATAGAGAAGATGAAGAGGAGAAAAGAGTGCTTCAACCTCATCTTGAGGCAAAGACTATCTCCAGTGAATTGTTCCTCCCTGCAGGGAGTTGTAAGAGTTTTAATGAAGCATCTCCTGGGAGGCTCCATTCCTGTCCGTTTGGGCAGACATGGAAAGACACCCCTAAAAGGCTTCTTCCCCACATTTTGGCCCATCTTTTGGTCACTAGTTATGTAGGCAAGATAAGGGGAGAAGGAGGGCATGATAACAAAGAAACACTAAAATGTTTAAAAAGGGCAGGACGCCCCCACTTCCTTAGAGACTCAGCTCTGGGCACCCTTCTGTGCAGAGAAGTCTCTGTTTATTCTAGTCTTTAAATAAAACTTGTTTTGTATGCTTGCCTGGGCATTTCTTGGTTGTTCAAACTTCACAACTGGGGAAACAGGACTTGTCCCTGATTGATTCTCATCATTGGCATCAATCTCACCCCCCTGCTTTTCTGAGCCCCTAGCTGAGTTGAGATTTTTTTTTTTTTTTTTTGAGAAATTGCCAAGCTGTTTTCCAGAATGGAGGTACCATTTTTAAATTTCCAGCAGCAAGGTACAAGTAACCTAGTTTGTCTGCAAGTTTTGTGCACCTGTAGGAGTTTTTACAAATGCATAACAGATCAGGCATGGTGGTGTATGCCTATAATCCTAGTGACTCTGGGGGCTTGAGGCAGGAGGATTGGAATTTTAAGGCTCGCCTCAGCAACTTTAGTGAAACCCTGTCTTAAAATAAAAAAATAAAAATTGCTGGGGATATAGCTCAATAGTAAAGCACTCCTGGGTTCAATCTAAGTATCAAAAAAAAAAAAGAAAGAAAAAGAAAAGAGTGATAAAGGGAGACTCTGTGGTGCAGTTGTAGGGAAAGTCATCGACACTAACTAGTATAACTGGAAGTTAAATTATTTTTAGGAAAAAACATTTGGATCATTTGACTTGAAAGCAAGGAGCCATAAAAGAGTTTGTGAAGACAGAAAAATAAGAATAGAGAACATGGATTTACTGAAGTTCTCTTAACAGGACAGGTGGGGTTCTGACCAGAAACCTGGGTCAAAGCTGCACTGAGCATCGCCTTCCCAGTAGGGCTCAATCTTGTAGAGATGAAGCAGTAATAATAATAACAGCAAAAATTATTCGGCACATATTATCATTGTTTGGCAGATGAGGGAAACAGAGGCCCTGAGAGAATATATACCTTGCTCATAGCTACACAACCAGGAAGTAGTTCACAACAATCATTAACTACAGTAAAAGAAGGTCATGCCGTGTAATTTAGCAACAACTAGACATAGGACTGACTCTAGGTCATGCAACTCTCTCCATATCTAGAGGGGATATTATGGTGATAAACAGAAAAAATACGACATGGATATGAGTCGACTTAGGCTTTTCAGGCTAATCTCCAGCTTTTATTGCTCTTGGGGCTTCTACTGACTTGTGTTCCTGTTCAGCAGAAATTGCACCATTCCACCTGTCTGAGTTCCTGGCTCTTAGGGCTGCTTTAGAAGATAGAAACTAGACTTGTCAGGATAGGATAAAGCAGACTACATCTTAGTGTCTAACTGCTGTCACTCTTGAGATTAGGGCCCGCCTAGAGAATGACACCAAACCAGAAAGTCACCAGGGGGTGACTGTCAGAGAAAGAAGAAAACAGGAACCAGAGGAGTGCAGGGCATCAAGGAGTTGGTAACATATTCCCTATCACCCCTAAGTAACCCCCTGCAGTTCTTCAGTACTTAAATAGATGAGAAATGTTTACTTGAACAAAAGTACTTTTGTAGTCCTAACAATAGAATAATATTAAGTTGCCAGGATCATTATATTACTATCACCCATTTTTGTTAATTCATTTCCACTATGAGTTACAGAGCACTTTCATGCATCTTTCACTCAGAAAAACCTTTAACGTGTGAAGGAGATAGAGCAGGTATAATTGACCTGAACTTAAAGGAAAGAAATAGCCAGGTGCAGTGGTGTACAACTGTAATCCCAGCAGTTTGGGAGGCTGAGACAGGAGGATTGAGAGTTCAAAGCCAGACTCAGCAACTTAGCAAAGCTCTAAGCAACTCAGTGAGACCCTATCTCTAAATAAGATATAAAAAAGGCTGGAGATGTGACTCCGTAGTTAACTATCTCTGAGTTCAATCTCCAGGACCAAAAAAAAAAAAAAAAAAGAAAAGAAAAAGAAAAGAAACAGGTTCAAAGTGGAATACGAAGCTGAGAATACATGGCAATTTTTTTACTTTTGAGAAAGTGGAACAGTAAGATTTTTAAAAATCACAGTTAATTGAATATCTTTCTATCAGATGATCAGGTTCATAGAAAAAAGGATTTGAACTATGACTATTTTTTAGAGCCACTCTGATTGGATGATATTAGATCAATTATTTTAATCATCTTTTCACACTTTTAATTAAAGTCTATTAATCACAAAATGATAAATTTGGGAGTAGGCTCTTTTAGCAGTGAATTATAATTAATCAATGCTCCCCCATGGCTAAGTAACCTTACCTTATTGTATAGCTCAGTTCCACTAAAGATATTAAGTCTTGCTTGACCAATCATCTTTCTGAGCACAAAAATTCCAATTCTTTAAGTTCTATATCCTGAATTTGATATTTTATTCCTGGGCAAATGTTTTTCTTTACATCTCAAGGACCTTCATATATTAAGCTTCTGATTTTTTTTGTGCAGTCACCTTTACTGTTTGGATCCTCAGTTTCAGATAGGCTTTTGAAATGCTACAGAGAGAAAAAGGGGAACATGTTTGTTTTGACTTTACATTGGAAATTATATTCCCTTTCCCCTTCTGATAAATGATAAAACATACCCAAATAGCTAATCAGTGCCCTTCCTTCCTTCCTTCCTTCCTTCCTTCCTTCCTTCCTTCCTTCCTTCCTTCCTTTCTCTCTTTCTCTTTCTTTCTTTCTTTCTTTCTTTCTTTCTTTCTTTCTTTCTTTCTTTCTTTCTTTCTTTCTTTCTTTCTTTCTTTCTTTCTTTCTTTCTTTCTTTCTTTCTTTCTTTCTTTCTTTCTTAAATCACAAACAAATAAAAACATCCAAGAACATTTGAGGACAATGAGATGCCAGTGACTAGTATGATTGTCCTGGCTCCTCCTTCCCCAAAGTAAAAACTGTTATCAACTCTTCACCACTTTACCTGGCTAAGTTCTTACAAGCAAACTAGAGGATAAAATAAATTGGTGACATCAATTCACATGAAAATAGATTATAACCCAAATTATACTTACTGAGATGGATGAGTGTGGAGGGGCTCAGTCATTTTTACTAGGCATCAATTGCATCAAATGTTCATTTAGCACTTGGAAAATTCACAGGTGTTCTTCTTATGGTGATCAGTTTGGATTGAATTCGTTAAAAGTACTAGGGAACAAAATCTACCAAATTATGTATGTCTGTGTATGAATATACCCAAATGAATCCTACTTATGCATATATAATTCAAATAATAATAATAATAATAACAACAAAAGAGAGATCAGTAGAGTAGAGAACAGAGGGGATGAAGGAAAGGGATGGTACTGGGGCATGAAATTGATCCAGTTATGTTGTGTGCAACATAAATATGGCACAATGAATCTCACTATTATGTAAAATTACAACGCACCAATACATTTTTTAAAAACAGGAAAAAAAGACACACGTGTGTATATGCTTGGATTCAGATATTAAAACAGATCCCAGGTACATGCATGATGTCTTGGGTATAAGAGATTTGAAAGCTGGGCATGGTGGTGCATGTTTATAATCCTAGTGACTTGGGAGTCTGAGGCAAGAAGATTGCAAGTTTGAGGCTAGCCTCAGCTATTTATAGAGACCCTAAGCAACTTAGTAATACCTTATCTCATAATTGAAAGCCTGGGGATGTAGCTCAGTGGTAAAGTGCCCCTAGTTTGAATCCCCAGTACTGAGGTGGAGTGTGAGGTGGGTATTCCAAAATCAGAATGGAAAGAACACCTTGCTCTAGTCCCTCTGCCTGTCTATGTCTTACATTCCTGTCATGTGATATGTAGGCATTAAGCCCTATGATCTCTAAACTGTAAAGGCACTTCACAATCTATCACTTACCAATAATTGATACTCATTCCCTAATTATATATACTGTATATAGTATAAATATAAACTATATAATTATATAGTTTATAATTATGCCAGCAATCACTAACAATCAGTATTATATAATCTGCTAAAATTCATTAAAATAACTGCCCCTTTACACTTTCTCCTAAAGGGCTTGAACATTTTTCTAGAAATTACTTCCAGTTTTCTTCTCTGTATAGGTAAAACAAGTTATTCCTTTAATAGAAACCTCTATTCCAAGCAGAAAATATGAGCAGATCTTATTCCTAACCCTTAGACCTTACTCTTAATAAGAATTCTATCTCAGTATGAGGGAAAGCATAGAATGAGTTTTATTTGTCTTTACTCTTCTATGCTATTTGAGAGTATTTAAGGGACTTTCATCTAGACACCCATATAAAATAAATAAAGCCTTTGCATTGTGTTGGGACTGGGGAAGGGAGAATACAGATGTTCAGGAGGGAATCAGAGATCACATATTGGTGTGTGTGTGTGGTGTGTATTTCATCAATGCATGTGGTTATTTTCCTTTAACAAAAATGGAAGTTGTACATTAGCTGAGTTGTAACAGAGATGATGATCTTTATCATCAACAGTCTTAGATGCTTCATTATCCCTGGCGTCTACCTCCCACAATAGAAAGAAGAAAGGAATTAAAGAAGGGAGGAAGGGAAGAAAGAAGGAGGGGAGAAGGAGAGGAAGAGAAGGGAAAGGAAGAGAAGGAAGGAAGGCAGGCAGGCAGGCAGACCAACTAGCTGGCCTGGGGCCTTGAAGAGGAAGTCTTGATTTTCCTCTGAAACAATCCTAACTAGGCAGCAGCATCTGGGAGTCAGTGCTTTAGACTCCAGGGGTGTAGCAGTGCACACACTAGATAGCTCTTCTTCTTTTTTTTTAAATTATTATTATTATTATTTTAAATACACAACAACAGGGGAATGCATTACAATTCTTATTACACATATAGAGCACAATTTTTAGTATCTCTGTAAAGACAGCTCTTCTTTATGGAGCATAAATTTTCAGTCTCTAATAGGAATGAGTAAGTTGGAGTGTTGATTTGGGCGAATTTTGTTCTCAATACTGTTGTGCATTCTCCCAGTGGCAAATATTTAACAATTTTTCCTCCCCTTCTAAAAATAAATGTGATGTTAAGTCAACCAACAGAACAAAAACTTGTTACCAATTTTTAAGGTTAGTAAACAAAATGTTTGTTGTGCTACAATTTTTCACATGAGAGTTAATTTTGTTATTATTTCCTTTCTGTTAGCAAGAGGATAATTGCACTATATTTGAATTTTTAAAAACATGACACTAAATCTTATCAATAGTTTATGTTATTTACTCTTTAAAATACTTTCTGATTGTAATCCTCAAAAGTGTCAGACCAGTTGTGTTCATAAAATTATAAAATGAAAGTCCAGTAGTTGGCAGTCACGTTACATAAATGTTCTCCCTTCTATAAATACCACTTAATGTTAGTTTCATTTTCAGAAACCACCCAACCTTGGCCATGTCCACTTCTTCTTTTCCAATCTCTGCAGTAGTTTTTGCCCTCATCACCCTGTCTTTCTGTGCTCCGGATACTTTTAAAGCTGCAGTATATGAACATGCAGTCATTTTGCCAAGTGAAACAGAAATACCTGTTCCTCAGGATGATGCCTTGATCCTCATGAACAAGAATATAGATATTCTGGAGACAGCAATTAAGCAAGCAGCTGGTCAGGTATTCTTTTATTTCTGCAAATTACAATTTTGGGGAGGGACAAGGGAGTTAGAATAAGATTGGTGGTTGAATTGTCAATTTTGCACACGGAAAAACAATTTTGATTTGATTGCTTCTGAACAGGGTGCTCAAATCATTGTGACTCCAGAAGATGCACTTTATGGATGGACATTTACCAGGGAAAGCATTTTCCCTTATCTTGAGGATATCCCAGACCCTAAGGTGAACTGGATTCCATGTCAGGACCCCCAGAGGTATTCAGCTATCCTAGTTGTTTGTACTAAAGTGCTGTAATTTCTAAAGCATACATGTTCACCAAAGGAAAATTATTTTATTATATTATGGTATGTATTATGTTTATATTTGGACATTTGTCAGGTTTTGAAAAATTACACTTAGAGGAAAATATTCCAAGCTCTCCATTGAAGGGACCACATTGGACGTTCATAAGAGTTTATCTGTCCTATCTTTTCCTAGGTAGAGAAGTCTTCCCATGGACTTTCTAGTGAGTCATCAGACCTTCTGCTTTGGAACCGCATTTCCCTATGCTCATAGAGCTAATCTCCCTGGAAAGAGGTTACTTAGAAACCTTTCAATGTAAAATATTTAATATATATGTATATATTGAATATATAAATCCTCTGTCTAGCATGATGAGAAGATGATTGATTTAGACACAGATTGCACACACACTCATTCTTTGCTCTTTCACAACTCATTTCCTCTTTCTCTCTCTCTCTATTTTTAAGTGCCAGGGATTGAATCTAGGGGTGCTCTACCCCTGAGCCACATCCCCAGCCCCTTTTATATTTTATTTTGAGACACAATCTTGCTAAATTACTTAGGGCCTTGCTACATTGCTGAGGCTGCCTTTGAGATTGTGATCCTCCCACCTCAGCCTCCCAAGCTGCTGGGATTATAGGCATGTGCCACCACGCTTGGCTCTTTGCTCTCTCTTGTTCACTCTTTACCTCATTCTTCTACCTCATTTACATTTATTAAATATTCCTTTGTCATGATCTTGGTGGAGAATCTTAGATATCACATTTTTCTAGGCACTTCTGATGATTCTGAAGTTTATCAGAATAAGAGCATGGGGGAAATGACTTTTCTTAGCTCTAGAGAAATGAACTGCAATAAGAGAATACTATCAGTCTCTGATATAAAAAAAATCCTCTCTTTTGTGAAGAAAGTCGATAGTTGACTTCCAGATTTCTCATTAAAAACAACACGTGTGGCAAATTTGCAGAAGAGTCAAAGATCATAGTGGCCACAGGAATTAGTGAAAATTCGGGAATAGCTTCTTAATAAATAGCTCTTTCATAGTCCCTAATAGAAGGAACAAACTTTGACCAAAATGAAAAAAAAAAAAAGAAAAAAAGCAGAGCAAGGGGAAGTGTTTTGCATCATTACCTGAAACAATAGAATTACAGTTTCTCAACTGGAGGATTGAGATTGCCCTCACAGACACAGGGAGCACTCCAAGAACAGCAGGTCTGGGGAGGCAGATTGAGAATTCAATTTTCCTTATCTTAAGTTGGTGCTGCCCTTTAGTCATCCAGGTGGAGATGTCCTCCTGGCAGCTGAATATACACCTCTGGCATGAGGGGACAGATGGACGTCTGGAGATAGAAAATCAGAAGTCCACATACAGATGATTTTTTTTTTTTAAAGAGAGAGTGAGAGAGGGAGAGAGAGAGAGAAAGAATTTTAATATTTATTTTTTAGTTATCGGCGGACACAACATCTTTGTATGTGGTGCTGAGGATCGAACTCAGGCCGCACACATGCCAGGCGAGCACGCTACCGCTTGAGCCACATCCCAGCCCCACATACAGATGATTTTTAACTTCCAGAAGAGTCCACCTGTGGATTGACGTAGAGAAAAGAATAGAGAACAGGCTTGAGCACTAGGAAGTTCCAGGGTTGACATGTAGAAGAGATGAGGAGGAATCAGTGAAGGACACAGAGAAGAGCAGTCAATGAGCAGGAGAGTGAAAGGGTGAGTGCAGGGAGAGAGAGACACGTTTCCAGGAGGAGAGTGGAGCTCTGTCAACTCCTGTAGATAAGTAAGGTAAGATTTGAGGCCAGGTAAGACTGGGAGTCATTGTTGGCTTTATTGAGAGTTCAGATGATAGAAATGAAAGTTCATCTGGAGTGCTTCCAACAAGAATGAGCCAGGAGCAACTGATGACCATAAGAGGGACAGCTCTCTTGAGGATTCTTGCTGTAAGAGTGAGCTGAGAACAAAAGCCATATAAGGAAGAGCATAGAAGGTCAAAAGATTTTTTTTTCCTCCTACTTTAGAAGGTACTAGAGCATATTGTATACTGTTGGGAATAATCTAGTAGAGAGGAGACAATTAATCATGCAGAAAAGTGAGTAGTGAATTGCTGGAGCAATAGATGTGGCATAAAAAGTCTTCAACAGTTTAAGCATAATTTGTGTTTTTAAAAAATATGCCCTTCTCTCTGAGTGGTTTTTATATTGACACCAATTGTACATAGACCTTTACTATTGTTATTGTCTGTGTATGAACTGACTTAAATATATTGAAAAATTAAAATGTCTTCATTAAAATTTGATTTAGATTTGGTCACAATCCAGTACAAGCAAGACTCAGCTGCCTGGCCAAGAGCAACTCTATCTATGTTGTGGCAAATATTGGAGACAAAAAGAAATGTAATGCCCGTGACTCCAAGTGTCCGTCAAATGGCTATTATCAATATAATACCAATGTGGTGTATAATTCAGAAGGAAAGCTGGTGGCACGCTACCACAAGGTAAGACAGAGAGAGCAGAGCCAGATATGAGAATGGGGAATATTATGTTTAGGAGTTTGAGCGTTAGTCCCTATATAATACAATATCATTGGAGATTTTTGGTGAAAATGAGTAATAAATGAAGTGGAGTTCTAAGGAAAAAAAACTGATCTGGAAAAAAAATGTAGAGAGAGACCTGATAGAGAAGTGTCATTATGGTCCAAGATTGAGATAAGGTTTTGTGTTTATAAAATAAATAATTTTACTATTGATGAAAAAGGTATAAAGCTGATTGTAATGTGGATACCATTTAATAAAACTATGGTATGAACATGCTTCAAAATTTTAAGAATTAGTTTTTTGCATAAATTAAATTTTTATCAAATCCCCAAATATTCAATTTTCAGTACCAGTTAATTTAATTACCTTCTTGTAGATTTAAGTTTAAAACATCCAATTTAAAAAAACATTTTGAATTTATATATGACAGCATAATGCATTACAATTCTTATTACACATATAGAACACAATTTTTAAATATCTCTGGTTATATACAAAGTATATTTACACCAGTTTGTGTCTTCATACATGTACTTTGGATAATAATGATCATCATGTTCCACCATCACTTCTAATCCCATGCCCCCTCCCTTTCCCTCCAACCCCTCCACCCTATCTAGAGTTTGTCTATTCCTCCTATGCTCTCTCTCCCTATCCCAATATGAATCAGCCTCCTTATATCAAAGAACACATTTGGCATTTGGTTATTTGTGATTGGCTAACTTCACTTAGCATTATCTTCTCTAACTCCATCCATTTACCTGCAAATGCCATGATTTTATTCTCTTTTGTTGCTCAGTAATATTCCATTGTGTGTATATGCCATGTTTTTAAAATCCATTCATCTATTGAAGGGCATCTAGGTTGGTTCCACAGTTTAGCTATTGTGAATTGTGCTGCTATAAACATTGATGTGACTGTGTCCCTGTAGTATGCTGTTTTTAAGTTCTTTGGGTATAGACTGAAGACAGGGGTAGCTGGGTCAAATGGTGGTTCCATTCCCAATTTTCCAAGAAATTTCCATACTGCTTTCCATATTGGCTGTACTAGTTTGCAGTCCCACCAGCAGTGTATGAGTGTACCTTTTCCCCCACATCCTTGCCAACACTTACTATTGTTTGTATTCATAATAGCTGCCACTCTGAATGGAGTGAGATGAAGTCTTAGAGTTGTTTTGATTTGCGTTTCTCTAATTGCTAGAGATGTTGAACATTTTTTCATATATTTGTTGATTGATTTTTTATATCATCATCTGAGAAGTATCTCTTCGGGTCCTTGGCCCATTTATGGATTGGGTTGTTTCTTTTTTTGGTGTTTAACTTTTTAAGTTCTTTATATACCCTAAAGATTAGTGCTCTATCTGATGTGTGAGGGGTAAAAATTTGCTCCCAAGATGTGGGCCTTCTATTCACCTCACAGATTGTTTCTTTTGCTAAGAAGAAACTTTTTAGTTTGAGTCCATCCCATTTATTGATTCTTGATTTTGATTCCTGCACCAGAGGAGTTTTATTAAGGAAGTTGGGGCATAGTCCCACATGATGGAGATTAGGACCTACTTTTTATTCAGGAAGAATAATGCATATCATTAGCTTTTAAGAAGCATATAGTTTTGGGGGCTCTCGGGGAGATATTTGGCTCCTGAGAGACAGAGAGAGAGACAGAGAGATATACAGAAGGAGAGAGAGAAGAGGAGATAAAAGAGATGTTCTGGACACATGTTGCTTATTTCTCTACATTGGCCTTGGAAATTCACTTCTGATTGTCAGATTCATTCACTTTCTAGGATATGTCCTGTTGTCCACTCTAGCAAAATTTTTTACTAACTTTGGAGGGCTTTTATAAGTCATCTCTTCTATAAACAAGTCTTGGTTGGTATACTAAATACTATGCATATTATTACTAGTCTTAGTTGGTATACTAAATACTATGCATTTATTATAGTACCATCTCTACTCGGAGCCTCAGTTTGATGCCCCTGACAAGCCGGAGTTAGTAACTTTCAAGACCACATTTGGAACATTTGGCATTTTCACATGCTTTGACATACTCTTCCACGATCCTGCAGTTGCCCTGGTGGAAGATCACCAAGTGGATACCATACTGTTTCCCACAGCTTGGATGAATGTTTTGCCTTTTTTGACAGCTATTGAATTCCACTCGGCTTGGGCAATGGGAATGAGAGTTAATCTTCTTGCAGCCAACATACATAAGGTTGGCCAAAACATGACAGGTAATTTATAACCAGGTATGATGTGTAGCGTATACTTCTACACATAGAGAAACTAATGCCTCAGAGATGATCTGCCTTGTTTTTTTTGCTTTTTGGGTGAAACTTCTCACTACGTCCATCCTCCTTTTAAAAGAAAAGCTAGGGCTGATTTGTTAGTTATGGTTATGATAAAACTTTACCTGTATTATTTCGTGTAATCATTACAGCTCTGTATGAGAATATTACATCCCAATTTATTAACTAAGAGACAGCACAAATAATTTGCTAAAGTCTCCCCAGCCAGCAAGTGGCCAAACAGGGAACTAAACAGAGGTGTGTTTTAAACTTGCAAAGTTAGAGGCTTATATTATTTTTAGGCTGCCATATAATAAGTTACCTTAAAAGTTAAACATAAATGTGACTTAAAACAACAAACATGTATTATTGCACAGCTTCTGTTTATCGGGAATTTGGCAGGGGTTAGCTGGGTGGCTTCAGATCATTCTTGTCTCAGGTTACATTGAGTAGTTGGCTGGCTAGCCAGTCATCTGAAGGTGAGTCTGTGTCCAGCATAGCTGGCTCACACCACCCTCAGTAGGAACTCTCAGTTCCTCAGTGGGTGTTGGCAAGAGGCCCTCATTTCTTGCCACATGCCTGTCCATAGGACTTTGTGATAAATGTATCCTTGTGACATGGAAAAGTACTTCCTGCAGGGCAAGAATTGAGAGAGTAGAGAAGAGAGGCATAGAGAGACAGAAACAGAAAGCAAGGGAGGGAGGAAGAAGTTATGGTGCTATTTATGGCCAGTTATCACCATCACTTGTACCAAGTTTAGTTCATCAGAAGGGAATCACTAGGCTAGGGAAAGGGAATTAGATCCACTGTTGGATAGAAGAGTATAGGGTATTGATATAACATTCGCACAGCCATCTTAAATGTTAACCACCATCTCATTAGATAAATATCACTTTCCTGTACTTCCTCTTACACAAACTCCCCGGCCCCATTAGTGACCTACCCCATGGTACCTTAATCCTAAGCCAATCCCAGAAGGACACCACCCCTTTTGCTCTGGAAAGTCCCATGGTACCATCAACCTAAGTCAATCCCATGCTATTCCTCACCCACCTAGCTCTGATGTAAGCACCCCTGAGCCTATCCCATAGCACCACAGCTACAACTCCAAACTCCTACTCCCTAAAAGCTGAACCCACTTACATTTTTGGGGCCTGGGGCCTCTCTACTCTGTAGAGGAATGGCCTTTATTTGTCAGCTTCGACAAGTAAACCTTTGTGTGGATCTCTGCCTGGTCTCCGTCCTTCATTTCTCACTCACCCATCTCTCGCTTTCTCACTTTCCTTTCAAAGAGTGTTGAATAATTTTTGGACATATTTGAAAACTGCCACAGTGAAGAATGGAAAAGAATTTTGCATTAGCTTTCCCTACATTTCAGAGACTCTTGGAACACAAATATTTTTATATTTGGTTTAATTTTCCATAATGCTAATAAAGAATGCTGTCATATTAAATTTATTTGTAAATGAGACCATCAAACTTGTACTTCAGTCACTTACTTCCAAGAGAGAATAGAAAAAGTCATTGGGTGTTCAGTGTCACAGGAAGTCTGTATGGCCTCTCATTGTCCCAAATGAGGATGGGATCATATGCCCAACTCTGAGGGGTGAATTATTTGTGTGTGTGTGTGTGTGTGTGTGTGTGTGTGCGTGCGCGCCTGCATTATTGTTTCAAAAGACTTGTCTTCCATTCCCAGGCAGTGGTATCTACGCACCTCACTCTCCCAAGACGTATCACTATGACATGAAAACAGACTCAGGACGCATCCTCATTTCAGAGGTGGATTCACATCCTCGGAAATCACCGAACTACCCAGCAGCCGTCAACTGGAATGCCTATGCCAATAGCATCAAACCCTTCCCAGTACAGAAAAAAACTTTTGGGGGAACTGTTTCCCGCGATCAGTTCAACT
Source organism: Urocitellus parryii (assembly GCF_045843805.1). Taxonomy (NCBI): domain Eukaryota; kingdom Metazoa; phylum Chordata; class Mammalia; order Rodentia; family Sciuridae; genus Urocitellus; species Urocitellus parryii. The sequence goes on from NC_135538.1 coordinate 31,254,728, forward strand.
TCACAGAACTTTTTGAAAATTCAGGAAACCTTACAGTCTGTCAGAAAGAGTTATGCTGTCATCTAAGCTACAAAATGTTAGGAAAAAAAGAGAACGAAGCCTACGTTCTGGGGGCTTTTACAGGACTTCATGGCCGAAGGCAAAGAGAGTACTGGCAGGTAATCTAAGCTTAAGTAAATGGAGTGTTTACATGTCTGTAAATTCCAGGTGAACTTTTAATATTTGTTCTGGAAAGTCCAGTGCCTTTCTTGTCAAGGCACCAACAGGATTTCTCTCATACATACTCACACACAGGGGTTAATCAAATGTGGTATTTGCTATGATATTTAAGTATTATCTGGTCTTTTTGCTTTGAGCACATTTTAAGCAGTGATTTTACCATGACGATTGTCTATGACTGATGATGAACTAGTTTGCAATTGTGGTGTCTTCTTTAATTAGGTTTTGCCAACAATCTGAATACAGTCTTATTTTTACTTGTGAAACCAACAATGAGTTGGAGTGCGGTTTTTACTTAGTTCCTCTTCTAATTGGATGTCCTAGTCTTTTTGTTCCCTTCAGATGACAAATTTTAAAGGTTGAGACTTTTTTTAGTATGTTGGTTATGAGTTTGCATTTTCTGAGACTCTATGCCTTACTATCTTCTAAAGAGAAGGATATGGAAAGAGGTGAGGTTCATGGATGGTCCAAACTTTAATCATCCTTTCAGCATCAGTACAATTGTGGCCCCAAGACCCCCCAGTTCCTCAGACTTAATGCCATCATCTACCATACCAAAGTAATGGTTTGAGTCTAATTCTGAACTGATTTATTCCTTTCAGTTCACTTGCTTTTCAGGAAATGGATCAGTTCTCAAATGGCTTAACATTTTCAAGAAAGCAGATGATTATAAAAAATATGATTCCAATCTCTTTATGGAGAAAGGAAGCTTTGCTTTGCTATGGTTAAAAAGCCAGTCAACAGTTCTGGGACAAGTAACTGAAATATCAGGTGTGTTTTATCTGCATCTGTTCCACATAGGTGTGCACAATGCTGAAATGCAAAACCACTGATTTGAAAACTTGTGGACAGCCAGCAGAAACTGCTTCTACAAGATTTGAAATGTTCTCCCTTAGTGGTACATTTGGAACAGAGTATGTTTTTCCTGAAGTGCTACTTTCTGAAATTCGCCTGGCACCTGGAAAATTTGAGGTAAGAGGATTTCAAGAGTATTTCCATCTTCTCTTTCTCTGAAGCCAAGTCAAACTAGCTGTGACAGTTGCTATGTCTACTTGATCAATTAACATTTGCTGTGCAATGAAATTCCTTAAAACATATAACATCTCTAGACAAAGGCTCTTAGCCCTGATTTTGTGGGTTGTCAGTTTGAACTGGGTGTAGACAGCCTGTTTTTCTTGTTTGAGATGGGTTCAGCTGAAGTTGGCTAACTTCATTGTTTCTGTCACTAGGTAGTGGGTTGGTTGGGGCTGACTGGTTTGTCATGGGATTGTGTTGAACAGCTGGCGTGATTAGGGCCATCTCTCCTTGTGGTCTCTAATCTTTCACCAAAGATGGACTTCTTCACATTTTAGTCAAATGAGTCCAAGAGCATAAAAAGGAAAAGTCACTTTGGACAAGTTCTTTGCAACCCTCTGTGTGCCTATTTACATGTGTCTCATCAAGCACAGCAAACCACAGGAGCAATGTAGAACCTATGAGCTGAAGTCACTATTTATTGAAGGATTTTTGTTTCTAGATTGCCATTTTCTTTGGTCGCAGTTGGAGACAAGCTGAAAGCTGGACATTTATTTTATAAATTGTAGTGCTTAACCAATTAATTCACAAAAGAAGCTACACTCAAATCAGAATTATGACTGCAGGTTTACATTAGCTAGTATAAGACATGCACACACACATGGTCATAACATACGCATACACTACCAAGTAATGTCATCTCCGAACTGTGGCAACCAGTGGCAGGGTTTCAGTGAGTAGGCTGGAGTCATTGCATGTTCTATAAGGGGAAATAAGAATCTAAGTTAACTCATCCAAGGTATTGGGCAAAGAAAGCATTAGAATTGCAGATTTCTAGTGGTCATGTCACATGTCTATATTTTTGCACATTATCAGATTGGAAAATATCATATTTATAAAAGAGATAATTCTGTGAAGCTAACAGTTTAACGTATAATACAGGCTTAAGACTGGGAAGTCCAGAAAACAGGAATCTTTGACTGCTATAGAACCTGGTTAGGTTGACTCTCACTAGTCAATTAATAAACTGAACAGCCAATTATAGAAAATCATGATCAGATCTGAAGTGAGGAGTCTGGAGTCCAAATTCCAATAGCTGAAAGGTGGCTGGACTGGCAAAAATAAGCATAGATGAACTGAAAATATCTGAGCTCACTTCAAGGGAGTACAAGAGGAAAGCAGAGTCTCATAGCTGAGTGAAGTCTAGCCCTACTGGTACACGAAATCCTGCAGGCTTCCAGACAACTGAGCACACACCATTGAATTTTCTATGTACTACTTTGATATTTCTTCTATGACATACAAACATAGACTCCCCCACTCCAACCCCTGCCCTGAGGAACTGTCCCAGAGTAGGACTGAGAATTAAAACTCATGAAACCACCTCATCCAAGGGGAAAGAATAAAAAATGCTAGAATTTTCTAGACTAGGTTAAAGATCTGAAGGCAGAAATGCCGTTTCATTCACTCTGGACCACACATCAGAATGTGGTATTTGAAAAAGTTGGATGGAAACAGTTGAAGAAGAATTTGAGAATATATCAAGAACTTTGTCTGTAACCATTTTCTTTCTTTGTTTTAACATTTTCATCCCAACTGGTGTCAGAGAATTAGGAGCAATTAGAGAATGATACCAAAGTCTAAATGTTAAATTCTTGAACTCATAGGATGTGTAGGGCTCAACTCTAAACTTAGTCATTCTTTGGGGGTCATTCTGTTTCCCATCTCTGGGTGTGAGAGAGGGAAGGAGGGAGGGGGGAAGGAAAGGTGGAAGGAAGAAGAAAGGGAAGGAAGAAAGGAAGAAAGGTAGGACCCCTATCCTTTAAATTAGGAATTTACAATATAATTATCATTTGTATCTTACTTAACCTACTCCAGCTCATTTTCAGAAAGAAAAAATGAGATACAGATTGCATTAGATCAGGAAAGACATATAAAAGGCCCTTGACAGACAAGGTCTTTGGTAGAGCAGGTAGGGACTGCTACAGTCAGGGTGCTATAGATGTTCATTTTTACATGTGCAGATTCAAAGTGGCATGAATTTCCCTGAAATACGTCAGATTCTAAGGAACAAATACTAACCAAACTCACAAGATGGATGAAAGAGAACATCCATTAATTATTTTTGAAAATAGTTACTGGAGAACAGTGAACTATCCTTTCAAGAAGGCTCTGCACTGGCCAGTCTCCTCAAGAGTCCAAACAGAATTAATATAAAGCAGGTTGGGCGTTCATGGAAAAGATTCCAGGAGATAATGTGTTTCTCTGCTTGATCCAAAGACCATGTAGGAATAGGGTGACTAGTTTTCTTCAAAGAGCCAAACAAACAGTAAGCACTTCTTGATTTGTTCAGTTCTTTCTCTGTTAACCTTGAAAAGCATGGCCCTTCTGTTAATATATTATTTCTGGAGAGAGCAGTTATAATATTGTAGATGACAGATATTTTACATCAGCTATGCTCACAATGTCTTCTTGAGCATTTGTCCAGTTCCATTGACCAGTAAACACTCACTGGGAAAACATTTACTTATTATCTTAGACGCACATTTTGAAGAAATTTTAACATACTTAGTAAGTATCTTTTCCCTTCCACTACTCCAGTTTTACTCTAAGAAGGTGGAGTATTCTTGACCATGCCACAAGTGTCAAAATGTCTTGCTCTAGTACCACAGGCAAGTCAGACTTCTTGCTGACAGCAAGAATGAAGTCTGACCTTAGCAACTAACTAGTTATATAACCTCAAGAAAGCCACTTAACCTCTGAATTCGTATGGAAGAGGAAAAGATCCTTTTATCCTCACTGACTTGGTTAAGATGCAGTATGATAATGCACATGAAAGCATTTTGTGAATAGTGAAGCATAAGAATTGTCTTCTAGAGAATAGAAACATGGGGCTGGGGATGTGGCTCAAGCGGTAGCGCTCTCGCCTGGCATGCGTGCGGCCCGGGTTCGATCCTCAGCACCACATACAAACAAAGATGTTGTGTCCGCCAAAAACTAAAAAATAAATAATAAAAAATTCTCTCTCTCTCTCTCTCTCTCTCTCTCTCTTAAAAAAATAGAATAAAAACATGGCATTTGCAGGTAAATGGATGGCTTTGGAGAAGATAATGCTAAGTGAAGTTAGCCAATCCCTATAAGGAGGCTGACTCATAGTGGGGTAGGGAGGGGGAACATGAGAGAGAAATAGATGAATACTAGATAGGGCAGAGGGGTGGGAGGGAAAGGGAGGGGCAGGGGATTAGCAAGGATGATGGAATGTGAGAGACATCATTATTCAAAGTACATATATGAAGACACGAATTGGTGTCAACTTTATATACAACCAGAGATATAAAAAATTGTGCTGTATATGTGTAATAAGAATTGTAATGCATTCTGCTGTCATTTATTTTTTTAAAAAATCAATTAAAGAAAAAAAAAGCTTCATGACCAAATGGGAAAGACAGGAAGCACTAGGGTTAAAGAATCTTCTTGTGAAATAGTTATACTAACTTTACATTCACACATTGCATAAAATTAAATGAAATTTCACAATTGTCTTCTAGGATATTTTTTTTTTCTACTTCCAGTTGTAAAATATGTTTTCCCAGTTCCCAACTTCAACCTTGTTCAAACTGTCTTTTCCCAGCTGATCGTTTTTTTTTTTTTTTTCTGACTGTATGACTTATTCTTTTCTTCACTAATCTTGAGCTCTAGACAATAGTGGGAAATAAATTTCAACAACTTGCTTTCTGAGGAAGAAAAGGGAAAAGCTCTGATTTCTGGCATTTGCAAATTATTTTGGTATAACTATTCTCACCATGATCAGCTTCTAAAATGGCTGGTGCTATGGTTTGGAGAAGTGCCCCCCAAAGGTTTCCAGACTTGGTGCCCAGGCTGGCACTATTGGGATGTTGTAGACCCTGCAGGACGAGTGGCCTATGGGAAGTCCTCAGGCCATTGTGGGTGTGTCCTTGACTCTGTGATGTAAGCAGTTTTGCTCCACTATGCACTCCTGCCATGATGTGCTTCCCCTCAGAGGCACAAACCATTTTGATCTGGGACCTGCAAAACCATGAGCCAAAATAAATCTTTTCTCTAAGTTAATTATCTTAGGTATTTTGTTATAGTAACAGGAAACTGACTAACAAAGTTGACTTAACAACACCTGTGACTGTTTCTGGAAATTTAACAACTTGTTCTTGTGAACCTATACCTCAGTGGCTCGAGCACACCAGTGGCTCTAACTCAACTAGAGAATAAAAGCACATTGCCTAGGCCTGTCACAAACACTTCCAAACCAGAATGAACCTTTGCTGCTCAGATTTCCTCTTCCCATAATGTTTCTCTGCCATACAGCTGTAGGAAAAAAAAAATCCTAACTTCTTTTCCTAGATTGTATCTCATTCTGGAAAGTAGACCAGGCCAGCTGTTTTTCCTGAGACTTCCTAAGTTCTTATCTGTTTTCCTCTCCAATATATTAATATAAGATTTCTCTATGGTTAGAATCTGCTCAGTTTTACCACCAACTTCTCAGTTGCTTAAGGGAAAAATGTGCTCTATTTCCTTATTTTCTTGCAATAATTCAACCCAATGAATCATTTCTGCTGCTGCTGCTGATATTGACTTTTCATTAATGGTCACATTCAATACTTGAAACTGAAATCATGAACCCTCTTAATTGCTCTAGTTTTCATTATATGTAAATAGCTATACTGCCAATCCTGTCTGTTCCTCCTTCCTGAGCAGGAATGACTTGATCAACCAATTTACCTAGGGTGGTTTCAAAATTATTAGTTCAATTGCAATGACTTGATCAACCACTTTACCTAGGGTGGTTTCAAAATTATTAGTTCAATTGCAATACGTGTTTTAATAAAGCTGACTGTACTTTGCTTACTTTCTCTTTAGGTGCTAAAAGATGGGCGTTTGATAAACAAGGGTGGATCTTCTGAGCCTATCTTAACAACGACTTTGTTTGGGAGGTGGTACACGAAGGATTCGATTTACAATTCATGTCCACCCAACAATTCAGCTATAACTTACCTGCTGACATCTATATTACTAATTATTTATAAAATATTATAATGATAATAGAAATCTCTGTCATTTTAAATGTATTTTTCAGGTTCCCAAGTGAAAATCTAAAGGCCTATTTAAGGTAGCATCAATCAAATATTTCTATTTTTTTCTATTAAAAATTATTTTTAAGTATTGTAATTTTCTTTCTTTCTTTTTCACTTCTTCCCCCTTTTGACTATTCTAAAATGTTGCAGTGTGGTACAATGAAAAAGCATGGAATTTAAGATAAAAAAAATGGGCATCACACTTACTAAGCTTCAATCTGTGACCCCTAGTATATACCTGTGAGTGTGAGAGAGTGAAGAATAAAGTTTCCGGGATATTGTAAACATAGCTGTGTCTTTGAATTGAATAAGTTCCCTTTGACATTAAAGACCTTTTGAACTCACATAGTTTTCTGTGCTACTGATTAGGGAGAATCTGCTTTCAAATCAGACAGTAAAGTCAAAGTTCATCTTACAGTAAAGTGTTATTTTGAGATGTTCTTGAAGAAATGATAGCTATTCGTATGGGCATTCTGGCACATTATGATAATCCCAGCAACTTGGGAGGCTGAGGCAGAAGGATTACAAGATTGAGGCCAGTCTGGATAACTTCACAAGACCTGTCTCAAAAAAAAAAAAAACCCAAATTGAAAGGAATGGTGATGTTACTCAGTAGTATAGCACCCTTGGGTTCCATCATCAGTACAAATAAATAAATAATAACTATTCCAAGTTCAATTCAAGGAGACCTAACTGATGATCCCAAACTATTCCACCTGAAGGCTACAGTTTAATTTAATAAGCTCAAATTCCACAACACAAAGACCATTGTTGTTAATGGTGTAATTCAACATTGGATAGTCTACTTCTTTCAATGTACATGTATATTCTATGTTACTTAAAACATCTCAGGTATTTATTACCAGTCACTTAATGGTAAACAAATAAATATCTTTGCATTTTTAGTTTTTAAAATTTTATATCTTCCCAATTATTTTTAAGTTGATTACTTGTACAGTAAAAATTATAATTGAGGCATTTGTGTTTTTTTTATATTGCTATCAGTCTACATATAGATTCAATTTAAATATTATAAAATGCAATAGAAAATAAGACCACTTTATAATTTAGTGGCTACCTATTAAGAGAAGAGATATGCCCAGCAAAATCAAGCTTCAGAAGTGACAATGAAATGAAATCTTCTATAATAAACAAAAGTTAAAAGAATTCACAACAAGAAAACCTGCACTACAAAACATATTTAATAAAATATTTTATGAGGAAGAAATGAAAACAAAAGTGAAAAACAGCAAAGGGAGAAACTATGCTAGAAGAATAGCCAATCAATGAAGAAATTAATTCAAATTAAAAACCAGAAATAAATCAAAATGACAGTAAATGAAAATCATTTCTCAATAATAATTAATGTAAGTGGCCTAAGCTCATCAACCAAAAAAATAGATTGGCAGATTGGATTAAAAAAACAAGAACCAATAATATGCTGTGCTGTCTCCAAGAGATTCACCTCATAGGCAAAGACATCCAAAAACTGAAGGTAAAATGATGGGGGGAAAAGTATCACTTACATGGATCTCATAAACAAGCAGGGATTTCTATCCTCATATTGGATTAAGTGGACTTCAAGCCAAAGTAAATCAGAAGGGACAAAGAAGGCCATTACATACTGGTTAATGGAATTATACATCAACAGGATGTAACATTAGTAAATATTTATGCCCCAAGCAATGGAGCATCTACGTACATCAAACAAACCTTTCTCAATTTGAAGAATTAAATAGACCAAAGCACAATAATATTGAGTGAGTTTCACCTGGTTTTCTCACCACTGGGTAGATATTTCAAACAAAAATTAAATAGAGAAGCTATAGAACCAAATATTACATAATAATTTGGACTCAACAGACATATATAAAATATTTTATCCATCATGACTTATCAGCAGTAATGGATCTTTCACTAAACTAGAACATATCTTAGGTCACAAAGCAACTCTTAGCAAATACCAAAAAAAAAAGAGAGAGAGAGAGAGAGAGAGAGAGAGAGAGAGAGAGAGAGAGAGAGAGACAATACCTTGCATTCTATTTAGATCATAATGGAATGAAATTAGAAATTAATGATAAAATAAAAAATAGAAGCTACTCTAATACCTGGAGACTAAATGATATATGATTGATTGATGAATGGATAGCAGAAGAAATAAAGGAGGAAACAAAAAATACTTATAGGTAAATGAGAATAGCGATACAAGATATCAAAATCTCTGGGACACTATTAAGGAAGTTCTAAAAAGAAAGTTTATTGCATTGAGCTCATTCATTAAAAGAATAGAAAATTGCTCATAGATCACTTAACATTACATCTTAAAGCTATGGAAAAAGAACAACAAATCAACATGAAAAGCAAAAGACAGGAAATCGTTAAAATCAGAACTGAAATCAATAAAATTGAAATTTAAAAATTCTATGAAACAAAAAGTTGATTCTTTGGGAAAAAAATAAAAGTGATAAGCCCTTGCCAAGATAATGAAGAGAAAGAGAGAGAAAACTCAAAGTACTAAAAATTTATGATGAAAAAAGGGAATGCCACAGTGGACACTAAAGGAATACAAGTGATAATCAGAAACTATTTTGAAAATTTATACTATAATAAAATAGAAATCTTGAAGCCAAATTTTTAGAGACAAATGAACTATACAAACTGCATCAGGACGACACATAAAATTTAAACAGATCAATTTCAAGCAATTAAGTGGATGACACCATCAAAAGCCTACCAACAATGAAAAGCCCAGGACCAGATGGATTCTCGGGTGAGTTCTATCAGATCTTCAAAGAAGAATTAACAACAATCCTACTCAATTTATTCCATGAAATAGAAAAGGAGGAAACCCTTCTAAACTCATTCTTTGAAGCTATATTACTCTGACATCAAAACCAGACAAAGACATATCAAGGAAGGAAAACTTCAGACCAATATCCCTGATGAACATACTAAATACAGAAATCAATAAACATAATTCATCACATCAATAGACTTAAAGACAAGAATCTCAAGAGATGCAGAAAAAGCATTTTACAAAGTTCAACATCCATTCATGTTCAAAACACTAGTAAAACTAGGGATAGTAGGAACATACCTTAACATTGTAAAAGCTATCTATGTATGTTAAACTGAAGGCTAGCAACATACTAAATGGAGAAAAATTGAAATAATTTCTTTTTAAAACTGGAACAAGAAAAGAATGCCCTCTTTCACCACTTCTATTCAACATAGTCCTGGAAACTCTATCCAGAGCAATTAGACAAAAGAAAGAAAGTAAAGGGATATGAATAGGAAAAGAAGAGCTCAGACTATCTCTATTTGCCCATGACATGATTCTATATTTAGAAGAGCCAAAAAAATTCTATCAGAAAACTCCTAGGACTCTTGAATAAGTTCAGCAAAGTAGCAGGATATAAAATTAACAACCACAAATCAATTGAATTTCTATACTTTATTGATGAATCAACTGAAAGAGAATTAGGAAAACTATCCCCCTCACAATAGCCTTAAAAAAAGTGGGTGGTGGTGGTGGGAATCAATCTAACAAAAGAAGTGAAAGCTCTCTATAGTGAGAACTACAGAATACTAAAGAAAAAATCAAAGAAGACTTTAGAAGATAGAAAGATCTCCCATGTTCTTAGATAGGCAGAATTAATATTGTCAAAATGGCCATACTACCAAAAGTACTACACATATTTAATGCAATTTCTATTAAGTTATAATGAAATTTTTTATAGAAATAGAAAAAGTAGTCATGAAATTCATTTGGAAAAATAAGAGGCCCAGAATAGCCAATGCAATGCTTAGCAAGAAAGGTGAAGCAGGAGACATTACAATACCAGACCTTCAATTATATTATAGAGCTTTAGTAACAAAAACAAAAGCATTGGCCCCCAAACAGACATGTAGACTAATGGTACAGAATAGAAGACACAGAGACAAACCCACATATATACAGTTATCTCATACCAGACAAAGGTGTCAAAAACATACATTGGAGAAGAAATAGCCCCTTCAACAAATGGTGCTGGGGAAAACTGGAAATTCATATGTAATACAATGAAATTAGACCCCTATCTCTCCCTCGGCACAAAACACAAAGTGGATTAAGAATTTAGGCATTAGACCAGATACTCTGTACCTAATAGAAGAAAAAGTAGGCCCAAATCTACATCATATTGGCTTAGGAACTAACTTCTTCAACACGACTTCTATAGTGTAAGAAGTAAAATCAAGAATCAATAAATGGATGAAATCAAACTAAAAGCTTCTCTACAGCAAAGAAAACAATCAAGAACGAGAAGCGAGAGCCTAGAGAATGGGAGAAAATCTTTGCCACCTGCACCTCAGATGCAGCACTAATCTTCATAAAGTACTCAAAAAACTTAATACCAAAGCCAAAGCAAAACAAAAACCAAATAACCCAGTGAATAAACAGGCAAAGGAGTGAACAGCCCCTTCATAAAAGAAGAAATACAAATGGTCAATAAATACATGAAAAAATGTTCAATATCCCTAGCAATTAGTGAAATATATATTTAAACTACACTAACATTCTATCTTACTCCAGTCAGAATGGCAATTATCAAGACCACAACTAACAATAAATGTTGATGAGGACATGGGGAAAAGTACATTCATACATTGCTGGTGGGACTGCAATAGGTACAAACACTGTAGAAAGCAGTATGGAGATTCCTCAGAAAACTTGGAATGGAAGCACAGTTTGATCCCTTTATTCCACTCCTTGGTATATACCCAAAGGAATTAAAATCAGCATACAAAAGTGATGTGGCCACATCAATGTTTATAGCATTTCAATGACAGTAGCTAAGTTATGGAACCAACCTAGGTGCCCTTCAAAAGATGAATGGATAAAGAAAATGTAGTATACACAACCATAAAGAAGAATGAATCATGGTATTTTCCAGTAAATGGATGGAACTGGAGATTATCATGCTAAATGAAATAAGCCAATCCCCAAAAAACCAAAGGTCAAATGTTGTCTCTGATATGCAGATGCTAACACCCAATAAGGTGGGGGAGAAGAAGAAGTTCATTGAATTAGACAAAGAGGAATGAAGAAAAGGAGGAGGGAGGGGAGTAAAACATAAAAGTAGAAATGAATTGGATTTTACATTCCCATGTTCATATCTGAATACATAATACATGACCAGTGTAACTCCACATCATGTAAAACCACAAGAATGAGAAGTTAAATTCCATGTACGTATAAATATCAAGAGTCAAAAGACACTCTACTGTCATGTATAACCAAAAAGAACAAATTTCATAAAAGAGAGAAGGAATATGGTGGTTAAATCATGCTGTTTGTTTATTTTTGAAAAGAGCTTACATGTTCCTATGTTCAACTTTGGGACACTGATAATGGTAATTTGAAAGTTGTGGTGCATATAGTTCCAATCACGCGATCATCAAAATTGTATGTTCTCTTGTCTTTTCACAACTCTGGATTTGCAAGGTTCTGTTTAAGGAAGTCAGATGTTGTGTAGTGGCTTTGTTGTGTGTATTTGTGACTCTTGAGCAATGATGTCATATCCAGAAGGTTAGAAGCTTACTGGAAGTTAGCAGTTAATCTTGAACCCTTTGCTTTGAGTTAGATACAAACAAGGAACTCCTCATAGATTCCATAATACAGTTCTTTTGATCAAAGCTTACATCTGTCAGTGGAGCCTCAACTCGTTAAACAAAATCAAAAGCCACCAAATCTCAAGGAAAATAAAGAACACTTATGCTCAATTGTGAAATTGCTCCCACTAAAACTTTTTTTTTTGTTTTTGTTTTTGTTTCTTTTTGCAGTGCTGGACTTAAAATCCAGGCCCACACCCATGCTAGGCAAGTGCTTTATCACTGAGCTACACTCAGCTCTCCCACTACAATATTTTAACCCATGTATCCACAGTGGTTTCACATATGCACATCATATGTTATCAGACAAACCCAGCATGGTTTCATCTGGCCTTAAATTAGGGAAGTGAAATTGTGAAGCAGCCCCTTAGTTTCTAGAGTCTAATGTCACAGTTCAGATTCTTTGATAACTCAGTTTTACTTCCCTTTAAAACTTTGTGTTAGTTCTTAAGCCCCTGTGATTCTGGGGATCATAAGCAAAGCATTCCTGTTCGGTTTGTACTAGATCTTATCCCCCCTTGATGTTCTTTTACAATTTCCTCATTGGCAACCTCCTGTGTGGCAAACCCACATCCTGTGGCAGACTTTTCCTAGGGTTTTCTTCACTCTCCACCTTGCTTCTTTCATTCAGGCAAAGTTTGTGTCCCAAGCCCTAGGTACTAGGGCAGTGGTCTGAGCATTCTCTGCTTTCTTTTCCACTCTGTAACTCAGCCCTGTGATGCAATATATGCAGTAATTTTTGTGATATACTCAAAGCCATGACCTCTGCCCCTACTTTCTACTTTTGATTCCTTCATTGCATTATTATTAGTATTTTATCTTTTTTTTTTCAGGGCTTCAGGTTGTTCTACACAGGTAATTTCTAGTGGCATTCTTTCTGTTTTGACTCGTTTTCTAAATTCTATACTGACCATATCTTCTAGATGTTCCGTAAATAAAAATATTCTAAAAGAATTCGGAAGGCAAATACTAGCTAAAAAAAGGTCATCACACACAAGCATGTGTGAACCTATCTCACATAAAGGCATTCCAGAAAGGACATTTGGATATAGAAATAATTGATAGCTGACACCAGTCAGAAGGACTTCTTGAATACACAAGTGGGGGTAGGGAGTACTTGGAATAGGAAAGAAGGTATTTCTTAGAGAGTTTCCAGACCATTTGAATACAAATCAAGAGAGAAAAAAAATGGGAATGAAATTGTAAGTGTTGATAATAATATGAAATTGTTATCGTCAGATCCAGACAAAATTTGTCAGAAAGCTATGAAGGAGTACCTTCATCCATGCTTTACACACCTTGCAAGTATGCACAGAGTTCTGTAGTCATGTGTATCTTTAACATTCTTTAAGACTGTGGCAATTCATATAAGATGCTCTGAACAGAACATTTGCCTAGCAACTGTACCTTCATCAATGAGCTGGAGCCCACCCCAGCCTCCAGTCTACTAGACCAATGAACTCTGTATCCAAGTAGCTGACTTAACTTTCTATATTTTTGCCTTTAAAACTTCACCTTGCCTCAACCTCTTTGAATATGTTCATGTTTCATTGTGGCACATTCCATTCCCATCATGATACTCTGCTTCTCCCAAATAAATGTTATTACTCTTTGGAGAATTTTTCTGTTTACTAAGGTTGACAAACTGAGTGATTTTGATTTACCTGTCTTCAGGAATATTATGACATTTTGTTTTATGTAAATATGAATTGAACAACTGGCGACAGCTTTGATCAGCTACATGTTATAAATTCTTGTTCCTTCATCATCTATGTACTTTGAATTTTGCAATTCAGAAATTAATTTTATCTTGAAATGATGTACCCGTCATCAATCCCTACTGAATTCTTGAATTTCAGTCCATTGGTTGGAGACTCAGAATATGTTTTAATAAGGCATTTTGCATGATAGTTTCAATATCTGCTATTATAAATAATTAGTAAAAAACATTTTAGGAGATTGCCAATTATAAGATTCCTATATATGTTGTTTAAAGATAAAATCTCTAACATATATTTTTGTTGTTATTGTTTTTCTTTCTTTCTTTTTTTTTTTTTTTTTAACTTTTCCAGTGAGTTTCATCTCTAGTTAAATCATGTTTTGGAGTCCCAAGAGAGAGATCACAAAGTACCCAGGTCCTTCTCTATCACTTTGGTAGAAGTACAGAGGTCAGGGGAGAGGTAGGGTGGAGCTGTCTGAGATCTTTTCAGGAAACACACCTCTGTCCAGTGGTCATCTTGGATTGAGACCCGGATGGTTCTGCCAGCAATACTTAGACTGGCTTTGACTCTGGGAAAATGGCTATCAAAAGGGACAGTCTTATAGGGTCTTCTGCCATGGTGCTGAATTCTAAAGAGGCCTCTGAAGTAGTGCACAGTTCAATGTCATGAACACTCTTATGTGTGGTGAAGAAAAATGACAGTTCATAGATCTCCTAGAATTAAATGTACACATTTTGAATATAGTTACCTATAGTGATTAATCAGCCCCAAAGTCTTGATAAATTAAAAGTAGACATAACAGATATCTGGAGTCTGGTAGGCCAAGATGGAGGTGTTCATAGACTATTTTATGAGGATACTCACATGGTTAGGAATTACAGAACAGGATTTCACTGTATTATTTTTGGCATCCAACGTTACATAAGATATATGTTTGTCCTTTCATCACGTTATTCATCTACATCTAGCCTGCTCCTCTTATAATCTTCTATAACCAGGCAGTAGACTGTAGCAAATTTTGGGTTACAGAAAAGTTTCCATTTGCTAGAAGTAATCAAGAAAGGCAGAGCTAAAGAAATAAATAATAAAAAACCATGTGATTATATAGATTCTTATTTGACTTAAAATATAGAAAATGCTAGATTTCACAGAAAACAATGTGAAGCCTAAAGTATTTTATTTTCTACAGAATTTTATATCTATTTTAAATTCCTGTAACTCTTATGGCATTGGTATTAGTGGCTTCATTTTACAGATAAGAACACTGAAGTTCAGAGGTCTGGACAGATTCCCTAAAGATGGATACAACTAATAAGTAGGAAACTACTTATTAACTAATTACTTGACCCTAGCTCAACTGAACCAAAACCCTGGCACTTACTAAAGATAAAGTACTACCACCAAATGAAAAGTAGCTATTTTGTGTTCCTGCCAAATCATCACATTTCATATATTTACCACTAAATTGAGTTTCTTGAGGATATAAATTACATTTCCTCATCTTTGACAACTTTCTAATGCATAGCTCAGTTCCTGGAGCTGAATGAAGGGAGAAAATCACTAAGAACAGGGGTTTAGGCAGTGCCCAGAACGAATATTGGCTCTGACTTGGGACATAGTAGTTCTATAGATCCAATTAGATGAAATAAAAGTCTTTGTTTAAATTATACTTCCAATATTACCATAGAAGAATTCAAATTTAAGTATTTTAGTGTTCTGTAGAATTTTACTCATGAGTTAGTGAAAGCGCTGTCATTTGGAGTTGACACATCCACAATTACTTCAAAGAACTCCTGTTGGGAGACGTCTAATCTGACTATACCCTTGATCACATGAAAATGGAAGAAGAAAGCATGTAGTTAGCAGATGTGTGCCTTCCTCTCAAGTCCTGGGTTAGGAACTCATTCATTGGTTAAACATCTCAATGATTTGAGAGTAATCTACATAGATTGGAAAAGATGATAAAGAGTCTAAGAAGTTAAGTGGGAGAATAAAATTTCAAGAAGGAATGAAAAAAGTGTTAGTAGAATAGATGTGAGGAATGTTGACAGGCAAGGCAAATTATTCTGCCTGGTTGCATTGATTCTCCCAGGAAGAGAAGGCCGCAATGACCCAGGGAGTCAGGGATTGTACTCAGGAACTCTTACAGCTTCCTGTAGTGAATGCATGTTGTTTCCCCCAGCTGGGCCTCCCTTCTCCCTCTTTCACAAAGGGAGCTTATTACTTGTAGCCTGGTTGTGGATCATCCTTCTGGGCTGCAGGGTGTGTGGAATATTGTCCAGGCCTTGCCAATCACAGACCAGATCCACTACATTCAGAGATTCATGCAAGGCTGAGCACATGTGTGAAGCCAGGTTTGTGAGAATCTTGCCTAAGACTCTTGATTTAACAATTGAAAAATAAACACAGTCTTCCTCAACAGAACTTCAAATACACATTTGTTTAAAGTAGTTCTTTTAAAGGAACAATTAATCTGGAGTCCCTAACAACTATTTTCAGTGCAAATTGAAAAAAGTCCATGCCCAAGGACAACTATAATGGAAAAAGGAGATCTGAAGATGTCACTTAAATACTGGGGTCCAGACAGGTAAAGTCAGTGTTCACCTGGACTTTCCAGTTCTGTGAGTCACAGAGTGTCATTTTTTGGTTCAAATTGTTCTGAATTGTATTACCATCACGTGGACAAATGCACTTCCTAATTTTTGTTACCCTTACTTAATAACAGAGCAAGTTGCACAAAACTTTGAAATGCAAATGCCTCATGAACTTCCTTTCAGGGAGTGGTATTTTGAAGGCCTGTTGCCACTCTTCAATCAGTCCTGAAAATCAGGAATTGATGTCAATATGAAAAAAACAGAATTGCATGGCTTTTGTGATACAGAGGAAAAAAAAAGGAGAGAGGCCTTATTACCCTTAAAGAAGGATGGCATAGCAATTGTTACTGTCTAGGGGCGCTGGGTGAGTTGTCTCCATTCAGTGAAGAATTGAAGAACAGAGCATACAGATAGCAAGCAAGAAGTAGGTTTATTGCAAAAGCAACAGAGATGCAGAGATAATTTCTCAGAAGAGAAGAGGCCCCAGAGCTGGGAAAACGGTGGGGGAGCTTTGACCTGCTCTTTTTATGGTCTCTGGAATTTCCTTATCTTATCTCCTATCCACGCACTCCTCAATATTATTGATTAGTGCCCCCTTTGTCCATGTGTCTCTTTTATTTTCTCTATTGGATCCCCCACTTAGGAGCACAAGTGTCTGATTGGGTCTCCGCTTGTATCCACAAGTGCTTTCGTCAATCAGGAAGTTGAAAAGTGAAAGAAATAAATTCAGAAATCAATAAATGGGATGGATTCAAACTAAAAAGCTTCCTCTTAGCAAATGAAATAATTAATAATATGAAGAGAGCCCACAGAGTGGGAGAAAATCTTTTTTTATATGCACCTCAGATAGAACACTAATCTTCAGGATATATAAAGAACTCAAAAAAACTTAACACCCTCCCCTCCCCTCAAAAATAATCAATAAATGGGATAATGAACTGAACAAACACTTCTCAGAATAAGATATATAATTGATAAACAAATATATGAAAAAATTTCAACACCACTAGCAATTAGAGAAATGCCAATCAAAATTACTCTTAAGATTTCATCTCACTCCAGTCAGAATGGCAATTATCAGGAATACAAGCAACAATAAATGTTGGCAAGAATGTGGGGGAAAAGGTAACACTCATACATTGCTGGTGGGACTGCAAATTGGTGCAACCACTCTGGAAAGCAGTGTGGAGATTCCTTAGAAAATTTGGAATGGAACCACCATTTAACCCAGCTATCCTAATCCTTAGTCTATACCCAACAGACTTAAAATCAGCATACAGTGACACAGTCACATCAATGTTTTTAGCAGCTCAATTCACAGTAGTTAAACTGTGGAACCAACTTAGATGCCCTTCAATATGGATAAGGAAACTGTGGTGTATATACACAATGGAATATTACTCAGCATTAAAAGAGAATAAAATTATGGCATTTTCAGGTAAATGGATGGAGTTGGAGAATATCATGATAAATTAAATAAGCCAATCCCCAAAAGCCAAAGGATAAATATTTTCTCTGATATGTGGATGCTGATCAATAAAGGGGTGGTGCATGGGAAAAATGGAGGAGCTTTGGATTTGGCAGAGGGGAACCAGGGGAGCAGGGGTATGGTGGTAGGAAAGATGGTGGATGGACATTATTACCCTAAGTAAATTGGATGAATGATGTGACTCTACAACATGTACAATCAGAGAAAAGTTGTTCTCCATTTGTGTACAATGAATCAAACTTCATTCAGCTGACATGTATAAGTAATTAGAACAAATACAAAAAATACAAAACAAGAATACAGCCATTTCAAAATAAAATGCAAATAGCCTCATAAGAAATAGTTGAAAAACAGTCAATTTCATCACCTATCAAGGGAAGGTAAATTAGAATTACGAATGAGATTTTCTTCCATAAAATATGTATTCATATATTTGGCCTGATATAGAAGACTAATAGCATTAACATTTGTGTTGATGTGGGGAACTAATCTCCATCATAAACTAGAGATCACTATTTTCATTATACACCTATTTTTGAGAAAAAATTGGGCAGCATATAATTTTTAAAAATGATTGAATATATGTATATATTATCACATGAGTGACAACATAACACCATGAATGAAATAAACACATGAAAAGCATGTAAAATACAAAAATCTCATTTTTAATATCTTACTGTTTTCCTATGCATGTAGTACAGTACAATGATTTAATGTTTACTACTCAATAAACCATACAGATATCTATGCCAGTGTAACCTCCACATCTGCCGAGAATAACATATTTCCAACACTCAGAGAAGACTCCTATATGTCACATGGCTGAAAACCATCCAGAGGATCACCATCTATTCCAATTTCTAACAATATTAATATAATTTCTGTGAGATATACCCAAGTCTTTTTGTCAGTATCCTGTTATTTTTATTGTAGTGCAAAGTGCATTTAATAAACACAATGTTTTCACTAAAATAAATAAATAAATAAATAAATAAACAAACAAACAAACAAACAAACAAATAAATAAATAAATAAATACCCTTCTCCATGCTCATTTGTTCTGGCCCTGCCCTTGACCTCCTCACTTGCCATCTTTCCCTGGCTTCTTAGGCCCTCCTACATTTCCCTCACCACCACTCATGTACCCACTGTCCAGCTTATGCAAAAGCAATTTCCAAACAGAGCAGAATCTCTTATGTCATCTTGTCATTTTAACTCCCCCTTTCCCTGAGAAAATCACTATCCTAAGATTTTCATAGATTATTTTATGACTTCTTGGTAATTTATTACATATGCATGTACCCCCTTTTTAATACAATTTTGGCATCTTTTGAAATGTATAAATTATACATATTTTGTTTATTTCTTCTTTTTATACCATGGAGATCAGTGACTTGGATTATGGTCTCTGATTGCCTCATGGCTGTGGCTGCACTTGTGCTGGAAACTTTGTGTGCAAAGGTGGATGACAAGGTTGCCCAATTGATATGGTGACACCCTGCCTAAGGGAGCTCTGGGCAAAGGCATGGAACTATATCAGTCTTGACCTTGAGCTCAGACACCAGTTTCTGGGAATAAAGAATTCTGGGCATGATAAGATAACACGATGTCTCAAAACTCCCACGACCTTCAAATATGTCTGCTTTGCAGAAACTTTTTCCACAAATTACCTTTTGATGATAAAACCTATGTAATAAAAATGCTGTTCCAGCTCAGGTCATTGTTCCTCATCAGAGGATGCTGTCGCATCTGGTCCCAGCTTTCTCTTTGTAAATGTTTGTGTGTCTTTCTTTTCTTTTCACTCTCACTGTGCCACTGAGCCAAATCCCCAGCTTTATTTTATATTGTATTTAGAGACAGGGTCTCACTGAATAGCATAGCACCTAGCCTTTTCTGAGGCTGGCTTTGAACTTGTGATTCTCCTGCCTCAGCCTCTGGTCTAGTGGGATTACAGGCGTTCATCACCAGGCCAGCCTGCTTGTCTTTCTTAATCCTCCAGCACCCCTTTCGAGTTTCTAAAGTTCAGCAGTGCGAGTTGATGCATCATACCCTACCTGAAAGGTCTTCCACTACAAGATGTCTGTTTCTTGACTCAAATTCCAGAATATTTTACAAGCTAATTTCTTTCTTAGAAACCATTCATTCTTTAATAATTTATCTCCCCCCCAATACATTTCCTATTTTCTCCTTCTCCAAAGAAATGATATGAACTGAATCCATGTGATTAAGTGTTGCTTTATTTCATTCATCGTTCCTTCTCCATAGTGCACAGTTATATTGGTGTGCTGATTGTTAAGCTATTGTTTCTCATTTCCAAACCCACTCTTCTGTATGTAAAATTATTTCTTGTGATCTAAAATTATTTCTCCCTTGATGGTTGAATTCCTAAATTCTGTTTGCGTTAGCAAAACAACAATGGCTAGAAGAAGAAAAGGACTGGTTCCTCCGCTTCTTCCCATCAAGGAATTGTGCATGGTGCCACAATTTGTGCCATAAGAAGTTGATTCTAGTCAATAGTTTCCCCCCAGCATCGTTACTAGTCTCCAAACTGCTGGCATAAGCCAGTGCCCTGAGAAGAGGTTTGAATTCCAGTCTGAGCTCCTTGGGGGCCTCATAGCGCAACCCTCAGCACCAGCTGCAGAATGCACCTCCTTCAAGGTGGGAGTCTCACCTCCTCAGGGTCAGTCCTCAGGCAAGTCGCTAGCTTCCAGCAGTTACTTTCTTTGTTATCTGATGTTCATATATTGCCCCTCATTCATCAAACAATGTTTAGCCAAATCTGTATATTGAATTTTCTTAAAATAACTGACGTAGAGTCTGGTTTCTTGATTCCATTTTACTTAACACAGTGGTTAACACTTTAGGATGGAGGCTCAGAAAATGATGCCTTATAAATATAGGTTTTTTTTTATGCTGAGCAATTTGATCTAAAGGAAATTGAAGACCTTAAAAAGAAGTTCAGAATCAATATCCTCTCATCCTGTATTGCTTCTCCTCATCCAAGTGTAGGTGGAAACTCTCCCTGGAATTGCCTGCATTAAGACCAGACTGCAAAAGGAAACACTCTTGCCTTCTATCCCACTTTATCTCAGAAAAGGAAACTGAAATATAATAACCACACCTGACTGGTCTTCCATGACAAGATGATATCTGTTCTTTTGACTCTGTCAAATTTCAAAGAGAACTATTTTACAAGTTCATTTCTCTCTTGGGGACCCTAATAAACAATTTACAATCCTTCCAAATTGTCTTCATTTCCCACTTCCTCCCTCCCATGAAGTAAAGGCGTGTATAAGCTCCTGAGCCGTGTTGGGCATGTGGCTAATTACACTATGTGACTGGTTCCATTCATGTAAATTTGTGTGTATTTTCTCCAGTTAATTTGTCTCTGCCAGTTTATTTTAACAAGACTTCAGAGGGTGAAGAAATTGTTTCCTTTACCCTTGCACCTCATTCATTTGTTATTATCTGTGCACCTGTATGACACCTGTATTCATTTTCCTATTAATACAAGTGGCAAGCATGTCCAGTCCTGTTGCATGGATATTGTAGGTAGACTGGATGATATAGCAAACAAAGTGTGGATGTATTTGACCTTGATATTGCGGTGGACCAAGGGATATTCTTGGCCCCTAGACCAGCCATCAATAAAAGGACTGAAAACCCTTGTCAGACTTTCTAAGCCCTGGCATGTCTTCACTTGTTGAAGCCATGAAATTTGGTGTGCCTCTGTGAAAGCACAGACTTGTTGGCTACTTGTATCCTTGAACTTAAACAGAAACTTGGTGATGCTTATATGATTTCCCGGTAATAAGCTGAACCAAGAGGCAAGGGTCACTGATTCTGAGTTATCATCTTTAACAGCCTTTGTCCCTGTACCTGCTTACGTGGTTTGATCTAGTTCAATAGATATTTAGGTTTTCTACTTTTTTTGTTGACTATAATTATTTTTTACTATTATTACCTATTATAAAGCTTCCTGGAGCAGAAGCATTCTGGTATGTGCCTCTTTCTGCATCTTAAGAAGTCAGTTGACTTTTGGGATGCCAACTTGAGCTCAGGCCCTGTGCCAAATGGTGATGGTAGACAAAAGTTCAGTTTCTTAAGGTCTCAGCCTAGAAGAGGAAACAGAGCATCTCTACCATCACATCATTAATAAACCTTTAAGAACATACCTCCCTCTGCACTAAGCATTTTGAAACATCTCAGTTAATGCATAAAATAAAAGTTTTAGAATGTGATAGTGCTGTGATCAGTACAAGAACCAGGAGTGGAGCAATTCCATTTTGGTAGACAGGAAACATATTGTAGACAGCCAGATAATTGAATCAGGAGATTTTTGGTGGACATGGAAGAGGAGCATGCTTCAAGCAGAGTCCAATATATTGAGGAGGGGGAGGATGCAAGAAGGCAGCCTAAGGAGGGACCAGAAACCAGAGAAACTAGAGAGATAGGCAGGGACCAGATCACTGAAGTACAGGTTAACTCTGGACTTTCTCCTGGAGCTAAGAGAAAGACCTGTTGAAGAGTTTTAGAATCAAGTAGACATGAAGGACTCAATAGTTAAGAATGCATAAGCTTGATGGTATTTTGAAGGATGGAGTGGAAGAGGAAATTTTAAAGGAAAATGGCCCAGGACTAAACAATTGTAATGGTCCCTGCAGGTAGTGGAAATAGAAGAGCACCTGGGAACGTACTTGAGGAACAACAAATAGGTCAACACAACTGGAGCAAAATGTACATGGGAAAAGCAGTAAGACCTGTTGGAAGTTATGGAATCAGTAGGCTCTATAAGCAATTGGCTTATTGATTTGAGTGGAATAAGAAGCCTCTGAAACATTTTGAGCATAGCAGTGACCAATGGGTCTTAGGTTTTAATGGGCTCAGTCACTGATGTTGTGTAAAAGTAAAAGTAAAAGTAAAAGTAAAATACAAAAACCAGGTGGGAGGGTAGTGGAGTAATCCAGGCCAGAGATCATGGTGACTTGCACCAGAGACACAGGAGGGACAGAACACCTGATTTAACATGTGTAGAGTGAGAGATAATGAGAGAGGCAAGGCTAACTCCAAGGACTTGGGTGCAAGCAACTCTGATATTACAGAAATCATTAAGTAAGATAGGGAAGGCTGCAGGTCCAAGGGCACCAGGAGGAGAATGTCAGGATTTCTGCTTTGTTCATGTTGTTTGATATGACTTTCTACTCCCAGCAGACTATTGTTGGACACAGGAGCCTAGAGCTCAGGGAGAACTCTGAACTGGAGATATAAATCTGTGAGTCACTAATGTAGAAACAAACAATATATAAAGTCATAGATAAAATCACCTAGGGGATAAGTGTAAATAGGAGCAAGATTTCCATAATTGGGCCCCACAGCACATACACTGATATGTGTAAAAAGTTAGGGTTGGTGATAAGAAATCAGAACCCCCTCCCCCCCAAAAATAGTAAAAAGCAGAACAAAATTCAAAACGAGGAAAGAGGAAAGTCAAGAGATTTTGGGGAAAAAAACTGCATCAAGAATGGGTTAGTAGCAGTTTGTCAAAAGCTGCCAGGATATCATGTAAGATGGGACTGGGAATCAATTACTGGATATAGTAATGTGGCAATCAGTGGTGACCTTAGCAAGGCAGTGAAGTTGTGGGGTAAATCCTGTTGAGAGGAAAGGAAGTGACACAGGGATCATATCAACTTCTGTAAAGGAGTTTTACTGTGAATTCAAAGTGAGAATTAGGACAGGAACTGGAAGATGATGTCAGATTCAGAGAGTTCTTTGTATTTTGTATATTTGTATTTTGTATTTATTTCAATACAGAAAGAAAAATTAATTATAAGCAAGCCTTAAGAACAGACTTCTAGAGCAATGTCTTTGGAATCCAGTGCACAAAAAAAGGAGATAGACTTATGTAGCACATGGGTAGTCATTTGTAATGTGACAATGAGAGGCAGGATTCAAACACGACAGGTGCTGGCAGCTGTGTTGAAGCTTGTGGGAGCTTATAGAAGGTCTCTATCCAGGTCTTTAGCTTAAGCTAAAGTCAGATAGTAGTTACATGTTTGTAGATATGAGGAAGAAAAGGATCTGCCAAGTGGGAAAGAAAATAGAGTAGGAATTTAAAGACAACAAAACAGCTGCAGACCATAAGTCCATTAAGAGCTCAGAGAAAGGAACAGAAGTGGCAAGGCCCTTGAGCCAGAGGGACAGGATTTGGTAAGGAATCATTCCATATCAGAGCAGTACATATCAGAGCAGAGAAAGAAGCATCATCAATGGCGCTAGAATCAGTCATTTTGTTAGTCAACTGTTACTGTACCAAAATATCTGAGATAATTAACTCAAAAGGAGAAAAAGGTGAATTTTGACTCACAGTTTTTAAGATTTTAGTCCATGGTCAGTTGCCCCATTCATTGCTTTGGAGCCTGTAGGGATGGGGCATATCATGGTGAGAGTACAAGGTGGTGCAAGCTGCTCACCACATAGCAGATGGGAAGCCAGAGAGGAATAGTAGGGGCACTGGTAGCTGTGTTGAAACTGCCATGATCCCATGATCTCCTAAGGGGACATGCTCCAAATGGCTGAAGGCCACCAACTGGGCTCCATCTTTAAGAGATTTCACACCTCCCAGCATCTCCACTGTGGGGACCAAGCCTTGTAACATGGGCCTTGGGGAAACATCCAAGATTCATATCACAAGTCTGCTCATGTTAAAATACAGTAAGAAAAGTGGTTTTAGTTAAAAATAGGGAACATAAAACACAGTAAAAGAAGGTTTTAATTGTCAGCCTTGGCTCTGCATGCACAGTGGAAGTATCTTAATTAATGGAAGCAAAGACTAAGGCAACTTAAATGGTTTACAGTCTCGATTGAATGCTATTGAATGCTAGGACGAGAGAACTGGGTTCCAGAAACTGTAGGAGCAATTCTTGCTCACAGAGTCAAGATCCTGATAATGGGAATGGAGAGGAGGTTTTACAATAAATAATAGAAACAAAGATGAGGGGGACTATTAGAGATTTTATTCCAAGATTTCTTATCTCCTTTAAAAATTTCCTCTACATATTTAAAAGAAAAAAAAAGTTATATCAGTTTTAATACAAAACATCAGACTCTCAACCTTCTAATCCTGCAATGATTCCAAACTGTCATTTAGATTACATACAAATACCTTGTTTCAAATAATTTTATCTGCAATTCTGCTTCCTGATAGGTATATGAAGCAAAGGTACTAACCACACCTGATAACAAAATGTTTAATTTCTATTGGTTTCAACATAATGAAAGGTTGATAGATACCTTTCCTGGAATTAGGGACTGGGAAAATGAAGGGGAATTCCCAAATGCTTCCTTTTGATTCTATTCCGAAAGTTAGGTGAACCAATAAAAATTAGAGTGACAAAGAGAAATAAGTTTCCTTATTCTCTTTGTAAAAGAAGACTGTTTTATCCAGTCTTCTTATTGTCTTCAGATAACTTTTTTTTCCTGAAATAAATTCATATCTGAAAGATGTCCTTTCAGTCCATAAGAATGTGAAAACACATACATACCAGAGGCCCTGGGAGAAGGCATATTCAGACAGTAGAAATGTTTATTGGAACCAAGGGACTTTGAATTGTAGAAGCAATCCAAACAACAAAATGACCCAAATCTCCATAATCTGTCCCTAGATCAGACAAAGATTTGGAAGTATTCCAAGAGAAAGAAGTATCATCAATGGCGCTAGAATCAGTCATTCATTCAACTCATGAATATGAGTTGAAAGTTAAATTTCTCTCAAGGTTTAGAATCAATTAACAAATGTCCTTCAGGCTCATTCATATTGGTATAAATGACAAGATTTTGTTACTTTTATGGGTGAATAATTTTCCATGTTGTATATTTATAACATTTTCTCTATCCATTAATTTATTGATAGTCACCTAGATTGATTCCACATCTTACCAGTTGTGACTAGTGGATGTAATAAACATGGAATGGAATGAAGAAGACTTTTTTTTTTTTACATACTTTTGGATATATACCAATAGTGGAGTTTCTGGATTATATGGTGGTTCTACTTTTGAGAGAAACACCATGTTGTGTTTCTATAATAGCTCTACTATTACATTCCCACCAAGAGCATATAAGAGTTACTCTTTCTCCACATTCTTGCCAACATTTTTATTATTATTTTCCTTGTCCTTTTGATAATAGACATTCTAACTTGGGTGAAATGATATTTCAGTATGGTTCTGATTTGCATTTCTCTGATAAAACATTCTTTCATTTATTGGTCATTTGTATATCTTCTTTTGAGAAGTGACTATTCAGTTCATCTGCCCATTTTAAAAATCTGATTGTTTTCTTTTTTATTGTTAAAGCTTTTGAGATCCTTATATATTTTGAATGTTATGTTCATGTCAGATGAATAGTTTACAAATATTTTTTTCCATTCTATAGGTCATCTCTTCAATCTGTTGTTATCTTTACTATGCAGAAGTTTCTTAGTTTAATATAATACCATTTACCTATTTTTGTTGTTGCCTGAGCTTTTGAGGTTCTTACTCCATACCACCAAATCTTTTCCCATACCAATGTTTTAGAGTATTTCTCACAGTTTTTTTTTAAGTTTCATGTCTTACACTTAGGTCTTTGATCTATTTTGAATTGGTATAGTGGTTGTCATTTATGATGAAAAATGGAGGTCTACTTTCATTCCTCTGTATGTGGATATTCAGATTTCCTAGCACCTTAATCTCTTTAAGAAGACAAGACATAAATATACAAAATTATGTATTAGTTTAAGATATAAATTAAAGATCAAAAAATAGCAAGCAGTGAGAGACATTAAATAGCACTGAAAAAAATGCTATAAAAATTCAGAAATATTGGGGCTGAGGTTGTGGCTCAGTGGTTGAGGGCTTGCCTACCACATGTGAGGCACTGGGTTTGATCCTCAGCACCACATAAAAAAATAAACAAATAAAATAAAGGTTAAAAAATAAGTAATTCAGAAATATCACCTGGTCTAGAGTGCGTTTGTGAGAATTACAGGAGGAGCTGAAACTTAGATAAAGAGCAATGACTTTCCAGAGAGAAATGGGCCTATAATTGTCTAAGCAGATGAGTGCATAGAATACTGATTGAACAGGGAAAGATTTTCCATCACTGAACAGAGTGTATATAGAAAAATTGAAGAAGTAAATCCAGAGCATTTCCCAAATTTCAGCCAATCATGTCAGGTCATTTTCATGATTTTTGCATTAACTATGCACCAGTTTTTATTTACTTGATTTTTTTCCTCCTCTTTTCTTTCTTTTTCTTCCTACAGTGCAGGGGATTGAACTCAGGGCCCTTCACATATTTGGCTAGTGCTTTAACCCTGAGTCATGCCCCTAGCTCTACTTATTTTTAAGTTTTTAAAAGATGTTTGATAAACATCTTTTATATTTCTTCATCCCAAACTCTACTATCTGCGAGTTTGATGAAAGATTTATACATTTTTCCCCAATAAAAATATTCAGCCTCTGACATTTTGTTATAGTAGCCAAAACAGAGAATATATCTGGGAAATCAGCATTTTTAACTAATAGAGAATCATTGATTGTTTTGGAATATAAAGGATGTAATATGAATTGTAATTCAGAAGGAAATTTTCTGGTAGTTATGTGTGAAATGGGCACCTTCATTGTGGAGACAAGAAAATAAGTAAAAAAAAAAAATCTAACAGCTAGCTTAGTATAATAAATTAAACTAGACAAGTTTAAAGGAAACATTATGAGGAATTGGATGTGGGAGTAGAGGGAAAGGAAGATATTAGAGACTCTGGTTAAATAACCAGACAACATTAAAGTAGGACCGATCTACATCTACTGTCTTAAAATTGTTTGGCTTACTCAAAGACACAGAAATAACCTCCTGAAAATGGACTTTTGAGTTATATAATAGTGCACATATTTAGGGAAGAGGGCTTTATTAAAAAATATAAACATATTTTATAAATAAAAAGATAATGTATACCGCTGAAATCTTGTCTCCTCAGTTTTCTACACATAAATTTCAGATCTCTCCAGGTTCAGGAGAGACCCAGAGACTCAGCCTTATTCATGTCACAAACCATCCAGGTTTTCACAAAGTACTCAGCTTAAGTTTTTCATATTTCAGACTATTAGGCAGTCTTCTTGAGCAACTATTGATTTTTAAGATGTGCTAATAGCACAAAAACTATGCCCAACCTTGATTTTCTGCAATTTCCTTAACAATTGGTGTAGACACATTTTTAATATAACAAACATGGTTAATTGTGTTTTAGCAAGCAAGAAAGTTGCACTATCTAGGACTTATGTTGTCAGATATAAATGAGTTGATCATCTGTGAACAACTTTGCCCTTCATAGGAATGGTAAAAAGGAGAATGGGTTTATATTTCCAAAGGGTGCTGCTGTCACTGTGATTTACAGCATAACTAACAAGGTGAATGGAAATTGCATGAGACTTGAAGCAGGAAGCACTCTTTCTCTTTTTTTTTAGTGTGGGGCGGGGGCTACCAGGGATTGAACTCAGGGCACTTGACCACTGAGTCACATCCCCAGCTTTATTTTGTATTTTATTTAAAGACAGGGTTTCACTGAGTTGCTTCATGCATTGCTTTTGCTGAGGTTGGCTTTGAACTTGGGCTCCTCCTGCCTCAGCTTCCTGAGCCACTGGGATTATAGGTGTGTGCCATGGCACCCCACAGGAAGCACTGTTTCTGATTCCACATTTTACTGCCTCCTATGCTGAGTGATGTGAGGTGTATAACCTAAATGCTTGGCATTTCTGTTCTTTTCTTTATTTGTAAAAAGTACACACAAAAAATTGTAAAAACCACACAAAAAATTGGGTAATAAAATTTTTTCTCTACTTCTTTTACAGAATAGACAAGAGTTTCAAATGAAGTGACACACAGGGGACCTGTGCACTACAGTGCTCTCTTCAATGTCAGCTATACCATAGCGTTTTTTTTTTCCTAAACAAAAGGAACTGAATGCAAACTTTTGTAGTTTGTCCTGATTAATAGTTGTGGTTTAGGCGTAATTTTCTTAAAAGAAAATGTGTACATTGAATAAGAAATATTTATGGAAAAGTATATATTAGGTGTAGTTGTTTACTTCTAAAATAGTTCCTATGTAATTTCTTTGAATGGTAAAATTTCAAAAGTAATTTCATTTGATAATTGTAAATTTACATGCACTGTTCACATATATGCATAAAAAGAGGAATTTAATAATTTTGACCACATGGAATCAATGGGAGGGCAAATCCCTCCCATTGCTATGATGCCCAATCTCCCATGTGGGTCAAGCCTCAGGATTTCCACCACTGAGAAGATATTCTGTAAACATTACATAGTTTGTGTTTATAAAAACTATGTAACTATGATTCACATCTACTTGCCTATGAGACTTTCAAAGCAGAAAGCAGTTGCTATTTGTCATAATTCAAAAGGCTTCTATTTGACTAGTCTAGACTGGTAAAACTAACTATCCTAAGAGAAAGATGGCCATTAGACTGGGAGTGTTAGACGATTATTTTAACTTGAGAAGGTAAATGACCAATGACACTTTAGCAAGTCCAGTGGACAAGCTCATAGTCTGTGTTTTAAATAAGGAGAAACCCAGTGTTTAATATAATGATAACACTGGAAAAGAAAGGCACAGTTTTTTCCCTGGTAATGTTTATCCCTGATAAAGGGCAACGTGATCATGCTTATTAATTTAAATACTACTACTTAAAATGGTGCATGTCCAACGTTTTCTTGGGTATTTTTGCCAACAAAAGAAAAATTAAACAAAGTATGGACTTATTAAAGATTTTAATGAACATAAATATTTATAATATTTCCTGATTTTTCCCAAAAGAAGAAAAGATCTAAATCAATAAGTGATTAATCTGTCCCTTTCAGAGGGGCTGAGAAATCCTGGAGAGATTGTGCACAGCCTCAGAAGGCATAAAGCCATCACTTTGCTAGATCTCCTTCTTATAATTAGTTTATTACTGTAATTTATGTAGTGAGCACTTCCAGATGCTGTCTCTGTTGTACTGTGCATCTTCAATTTATCACTAGTGATATGAGGTATCACTCTGCATTTTAAAGAAAAAAAAGAGCCTTTAGGCCTTGTATATGATAATTATATCAGTGGGAATTCAAATATCCACTTGGATTAAGCCATACTGGGTGCCTGATTGCACCTTGTTATGCTGAAATTTTGAGTGACTAGTGGAATCCATTGTTCACCCACAGTGGTCTGGTTTCCAAACATTTATTATCTTATTTTCTACTGAAATCTATCCCCCTTATAACTTCCTTTGATCTTTGTATATTGTATATTACATTCATATACATGACCCATATCCCTGAATGAGAGCCCTTTAAATATTTAAAGCTAGGTGTCACCTCACCACATTCCCTTCTTATTTCTAGGATAAATATCTCCAAATATGGATGAATTTAGCATTACTCTGAAAAGCCATTTCATGGTCTATATTTTTCTCATGAGTGCTAAGATAGGTCTCGTTTGTCATATTTGACAAATGAGAAAACTGAGCCAGCACTGTGAAGTGTTGTTTGTTTACATTTCCCCCACATAATGCTGCATTGGTTCTCTATAGAAGATGGCCCGCACAGGACCAACTATTTCCTGTCATCTGGTACTTGTGTCTCTTGCCCCACTTCCTATCAGCAAATGAGTAGGGTTAGGGTTTATACATGAAGTCATTCACACAGAAGAATCTGCTAAATTTCTTTTTTTTTCTTCTTTAATTTTATTTTTTTATTGGTGTTCACAACATTACAAAGCTCTTGACATATCATATTTCATACATTAGATTGAAGTGGGTTATGAACTCCCAATTTTACCCCAAATGCAGATTGCAGGATCACGTCGGTTACACATCCACAATATTACATAATGCCCAATTAGTAATTGTTGTATTCTGCTACCTTTCCTATCCCCTACTATCCCCCCTCCCCTCCCATCTTCTCTCTCTACCCCATCTACTGTAATTCATTTCTCTCCTTGTTTATTTTCCCATTCCCCTCACAACCTCTTATATGTAATTTTGTATAGCAATGAGGGTCTCCCTTCATTTCCATAAAATTTCCCTTTTCTCTCCCTTTCCCTCCCATCTCATGTCTCTGTTTAATGTTAATCTTTTCTTCCTGCTCTTCCTCCCTGCTCTGTTCATAGTTGCTCTCATTATATCAAAGAAGACATTTGGTATTTGTATTTTAGGGATTGACTAGCTTCACTAAGCATAATCTGCTCTAGTGCCATCCATTTCCCTGCAAATTCTATGATTTTGTCATTTTTATTGCTGCATAGTACTCCATTGTGTATAGATGCCACATTTTTTTTATCCATTCATCTATTGAAGGGCATCTGGGTTGGTTCCACAGTCTAGCTATTGTGAATTGTGCTGCTATGAACATCGATGTGGCAGCATCCCTGTAGCATGCTCTTTTAAGGTCTTCAGGGAATAGTCCGAGAAGGGCAATAGCAGGGTCAAATGGTGGTTTCATTCCCAGCTTTCCCAGGAATCTCCAAACTGCTTTCCAAATTGGCCGCACCAATTTGCAGTCCCACCAGCAATGTACAAGAGTACTCTTTTCTCCACATCCTCGCCAGCACTTGTTGTTGTTTGACTTCATAGTGGCTGCCAATCTTACTGGAGTGAGATGGTATCTTAGGGTGGTTTTGATTTGCATTTCTCTGACTGCTAGAGATGGTGAGCATTTTTTCATGTACTTATTGATTGATTGTATATCCTCCTCTGAGAAGTGTCTGTTCAGGTCCTTGGCCCATTTGTTGATTGGGTTATTTGTTATCTTATTGTCTAATTTTTTGAGTTCTTTGTATACTCTGGATATTAGGGCTCTATCTGAAGTGTGAGGAGTAAAAATTTGTTCCCAGGATGTAGGCTCCCTATTTACCTCTCTTACTGTTTCTCTTGCTGAGAAAAAAACTTTTTAGTTTAAGTAAGTCCCATTTGTTGATTCTTGTTATTAACTCTTGTGCTATGGGTGTCCTATTAAGGAATTTGGAGCCTGACCCCACAATATGAAGATCGGAGCCAACTTTTTCTTCTATCAGACGCAGAGTCTCTGATTTGATATCAAGCTCCTTGATCCATTTTGAGTTAACTTTTGTGCATGGCGAGAGAAAGGGATTCAGTTTCATTTTGTTGCATATGGATTTCCAGTTTTCCCAACACCATTTGTTGAAGATGCTATCCTTCCTCCATTGCATGCTTTTAGCCCCTTTATCAAATATAAGATAGTTGTAACTTTGTGGATTAGTCTCTGTGTCCTCTATTCTATACCATTGGTCCACCTGCCTGTTTTGGTACCAGTACCATGCTGTTTTTGTCACTATTGCTCTGTAATATAGTTTGAAATCTGGTATCGCTATACTGCCTGATTCACACTTCCTGCTTAGAATTGCTTTTGCTATTCTGGGTCTTTTATTTTTCCACATGAATTTCATGATTGCTTTATCTATTTCTACAAGAAATGCTGTTGGGATTTTGATTGGCATTGCATTAAACCTATAGAGAACTTTTGGTAATATCGCCATTTTGATAATGTTAGTTCTGCCTATCCATGAACAGGGTATATTTTTCCATCTTCTAAGATCTTCTTCTACTTCTCTCTTTAGGTTTCTGTAGTTTTCATTGTATAAATCTTTCACCTCTTTTGTTAGGTTGATTCCCAAGTATTTTATTTTTGGAGGATATTGTGAATGGAGTGTTTTTCCTCATTTCCGTTTCAGAAGTTTTGTCGCTGATATACAGAAATGCCTTTGATTTATGTGTGTTGATTTTATATCCTGCCACTTTGCTGAATTCATTTATTAGTTCTAGTAGTTTCTTTGTAGACCCTTTTGGGTCTTCTAGGTATAGAATCATGTCATCTGCAAATAGTGATAATTTAAGTTCTTCTTTTCCTATTTTTATGCCTTTAATTTCTTTCATCTGTCTAATTGCTCTGGCCAGTGTTTCCAGAACTATATTGAATAGAAGTGGTGATAGAGGGCATCCCTGTCTTGTTCCAGATTTTAGAGGGAATGCCTTCAACTTTTGTCCATTCAGAATGATGCTAGCCTGAGGCTTAGCATAGATAGCTTTTACAATGTCAAGGTAAGTTCCTGTTATCCCTAGTTTTTCAAGTGTTTTGAACATAAAGGGATGCTGTACTTTGTCGAATGCTTTCTCTGCGTCTATCAAGATGATCATATGGTTCTTATCTTTAAGTCTATTGATGTGGTGAATAACATTTATTGATTTCCGTATATTGAACCAGCCTTGCATCCCAGGGATGAATCCTACTTGATCATGGTGCACAATTTTTTTGATGTGCTTTTGTATTCGATTCGCCAGAATTTTATTGAGGATTTTTGCATCTATGTTCATTAGAGATATTGGTCTGTAGTTTTCTTTCTTTGAGGTGTCTTTGTCTGGTTTCGGAAGCAGGGTGATGTTGGCCTCATAGAATGAATTTGGAAGAGCTCCCTCTTTTTCTATTTCTTGAAATAACTTGAAAAGTATTGGTATTAATTCTTCTTTAAAGGTTTTGTAAAACTCCGCTGTATACCCATACAGTCCTGGGCTTTTCTTGGTTGGTAGTCTTTTGATGGCTTCTTCAATTTCATCCATTGATATTGGTCTGTTCAAATTTTGTGTATCCTCCTGACTCAGTCTGGGCAAATCATATGACTTAAGAAATTTATTGATGTCTTCACTATCTTCTATTTTATTGGAATATAAGTTTTCAAAATAATTTCTAATTGTCTTCTGTATTTCTGTAGCATCTGTTGTGATATTGCCTTTTTCATCCCGTATGTTAGTAATTTGAGTTCTCTCTCCTCTTCATTAGCATGGCTAAAGGTCTGTCGATCTTATTTATTTTTTCGAAGAACCAACTTTTAGTTTTGTTAATTTTTTCAATAGTATCTTTTGTTTCAATTTCATTGATTTCTGCTCTGATTTTAATTATTTCTTGCCTTCTGCTACATTTGCTGTTGTTTTGCTCTTCCTTTTCTAGGGCTTTGAGATGAAGTGTGAGCTCATTTATTTGTTGGTTTTTTCTTTTTTTGAGGAATGACCTCCAGGCAATGAATTTCTCTCTTAAAACTGCTTTCATTGTGTCCCATAGATTCCGATATGTTGTGTCTGTATTTTCATTTATCTCTAAGAATTTTTTGATTTCCTCCTTTATGTCTTCTGTAACCCATTGATCATTCAGTAACATATTGTTCATTTTCCATGTGATGTAGGATTTTTCTTCCTTCTTTTATCATTGATTTCCAGTTTCATTCCATTATGATCAGTTAAAATGCATGGTATTATCTCCACCCCTTTATATTTACTGAGGGTTGCCCTATGGCATAATATATGGTCTATTTTTGAGAAAGATCCATGTGCTGCTGAGAAAAAATTATATCCATTTGATGATGGTTGATATATTGTATATATGTCAGTTAAGTCTAGGTTATTGATTGTGGTATTGAGTTCTATAGTTTCTTTATTCAACTTTTGTTTGGAGGATCTGTCCAATGGTGAGAGAGGTATGTTGAAGTCACCCATAATTATTGTGTTGTGGTCTATTTGATTCTTGAACTTGAGGAGAATTTGTTTTATGATTGTCGCAGCACCATTATTTGGTGCATAAATATTGATAATTGTTATGTCTTGTTGGTGAATGGTTCCTTTTAACAGTATATAATGTCCTTCTTTATCCCTTTTGATTAACTTAGTCTTGAAGTCGATTTTATTCGATATGAGGATGGCCACCCCTGCTTGCTTACGAGGACCATGTGCGTGGTATATTTTTCCCATCCTTTCACCTTCAGCCTGTGTATGTCTTTTCCAATCAGATGTGTCTCCTGGAGGCAGCATATTGTTGGATTTGTTTTTTTAATCCATGATACCAGCTTATGTCTCTTTATTGGAGAGTTTAAGCCATTAACATTCAGAGTTACTATTGATATATGGTTTGTACTTCCATCCATGTTTGATTATTTATCCTTTTTTTAAAAAAAATTAGTTTGTTTCTCCATGATTATCTTTCCCCTCGCCCTCTGTCTTTACCGAGGCACTTCCCTCTGATGGTTTTGGTTATTGTTTTTCATCTCTTCCTCGTGTAGTGTTTTGCTCAAAATGCTTTGCAATGCTGGTTTTCTGGCTGCAAATTCTTTTAACTTTTGTTTATTATGAAAGATTTTTATTTTGTTGTCATACCTGAAGCTTAACTTTGCTGGATACAGAATTCTTGGTTGGCATCCATTGTCTTTCAGTGTTTGAAATACGTTGTTCCAGGATCTTCTTGCTTTCAGTGCGTGTGATGAAAAATCCGTTGTTAACCTTATTGGTTTACCCCTGAATGTAATCTGTCTCCTTTCTCTTGTAGCTTTTAATATTTCCTCTTTGTTCTGTATATTGGATATCTTCATAACAATGTGTCTTGGCGTTGGTCTACTGTGATTTTGTGTGCTCGGTGTCCTGTATGCATCTTCAATTTGTATATCTGTTTCCTTTTTTATTTCTGGAAATTGTTCTGTAATTATTTCATTCAGCAGGTTACTCATTCCCTTGGTTTGAATCTCTGTACCTTCTTCTATCCCGATCACTCGTAAGTTTGGTTTTTTTATGTTATCCCATAACTCTTGGATGTTTTTCTCGTGATTTTTTACCAGCCTTTCTGAGTTGGCTACACTTTTCAAGATGATATATTTTGTCTTCATTATCTGACGTTCTGGCTTCTACTTGCTCTACTCTGTTAGCGATACTCTCAATTGAGTTTTTAATTTGGTTTATCATTTCCTTCATTTCTAGAATTATTGTTTGATTATTTTTTATAATCTCTATCTCCTGATAAAGATGCTTAACTTCTTCTTTTATCTGTTTATGTAATTTATTCTCAATGTGTTCTTTCACTGCTTGAATTTGCTGTCTCGTATCCTCTTTAAGGTTCCATTCCATCTGTCTAAGGTGTTCCTTGAGTTCTTTATATGACAATTTTTCTGATGACTCTAGGTCCTCCTGACTATTTAGGCTGTCCTGCATTGTTTGTACTCCTTTTCTTCCTTGCTTTTTGAAGCTGCTCATGTTACTTCTTGCTCTGTTTGACTGCTGAGTTACTGTTTACTCTTATAAATTTATTTGATGCTTGGGAGGAAAGGTATTAGAAGGGAAGGGAAGAAGTCACTAAAGAGAATGAGAGTAAGCAGGTAGAATTCAAGGAAGGGGGGATAAGATAATTGAAAAGAAATGAAAAGATAAAAGAAGAAAAAAATAGGAAAAAAATAAAAAAGAACAAAAAAATTTTTTTATAAAAAATAATAAAAAAATTAAAATTAAAATTGGAAGAAAAAAATTTAAAAAAAAATTGTAAAAAAATTAAAAAACAAGAAAGAAAAATGAAAATGAAAGAAAAACCCAAATCAAAAAAAAGAGAAAAGAAAAAAAAGTTAATCAAACTCTAAGACTGCATTTATTGGTGTTTTTTTTTTCTTTTCTCTCTTTTTTTTTTTTTTTTTTGATTTGGGTTTTTCTTTCAGAATCTGCTAAATTTCAAACCCTTCCCTTGCCTTCCTGGGTGCACTTGTAAGAGACAGTGGTGTTTCTCCTCCTCCAGTGCCTCCTCCATCTCTTCTGTGCTTCAGTTTTTCACTGAAACCTGGAGTCCGGCACATTCAAAAAGTTAACTTTCATGAAGATGAGCACTATATTGCCTGTGAATTTTAAAATCTTTTCTGTTGATTCTTGACCTACAGCTCAAAAGAAAAGCAGGAAAATAAAGTATCATTTGGTATTCTGGAAATCACTAAAATATAGTCATAGGCAATGTTTTTTGAATTATTCCACACACCAATGCAAGAGAGACTCAGTTACCTCGCAAGGACAGCTCAATCTATGTTGTGGCAAATATTGGGGACAAGAAACCTTGCAATGCCAGTGACACTCAGTGTCCCCCTGATGGCAGTTACCAATACAATACTGATGTGATGTTTGATTCTGAGGGTAGTCTGGTAGCCCACTACCATTAAGTGAGAATTACTTTTGCCTTAGATAAACCTGACTGACTTTCTTTCTTGTCAGTCAAGATATGCATGCATGTTTGTTTGTTGAATGTTGGCAAGATAATGGTTATGGATGCATCTTATAATCATTACTCACTTTAGCTGGAAAGGGGATTTAATTTATTTCAATCCAAAAGAAGGATTCCACGTTTGATTTAGCCATAAAATAGAATATGACAGAATACGAAAGCACATGTGATAATAGCCTCATAAATATTTTAATATTCTCTGAGAAAGGAGAAATAGCCTTTTCATCCATGATTTAGTGTCAGAGTTAGTATTTTTTGGGCACATTTTGTTCATATTTTATACTAAGCTCCCATCTATTTCGTTAGGATTTATTTGATTGCAAAGAAATTGGCTTTTAAAAAAGAGGAGAATTTCTCTGCTTAGGTACCTGTGCTAACTAATTTTGTCACTGTGACAAAATACCTGAGAAAATCAACTTAAGGGATAAAAGATGTATTTTGGCTCATAGTTTCTGAGGTTTCAGTTTGTGGTCACTTGGCTCCCTTTCTTTGTGCCTTTGGAGAGGCAAAATATCTTGAAGAAGAGCTCATGGTGAAGCAGAGCTGCTCACCTCATGAGGGCAAGTAAACAAAGAGAAAGAGAGAGACCAGTGGGGATGTTGCTCAGTGGTGGAGTGCTTACCCAGCATGTGCAAAGTCCTAGGTTCAACCCCCAGGACTACAGCAAAGAGAGAGAGAGAGGGAGCAAGGAAGGGGCTAGAGACATGAGATACTCTTTCAGAGAATATCTTGATAACCTACTTCTTCCAACTAGTCCTCACCTCCCACATTTTCCACCCCCTACCAATGGTCCATTCAGCTATGAACCCACTGATTCAGTCAGAGCCCTCATGATAAAATCACTTTCCCAAATCCCCACATCTGAACATTGCTGCTTTGGAAACCAAGCCTTCAACACATGAACCTTTGGAGAACATTCCAGGTCCAAACCAAAACAGTACCTGAACAAATAGTGTCATGATAAGGGTAGATCTTTCAGGTGCAGTTTGCCACTCAATGAGTCAAACCATATCATCTGTCCCTCTAGCCCTTTTTGCTATTGTTAACAGCTGTTGTCAGGGTGACTTTCCTTTTAGAAGCCACAGAGTACAGCAACACCAAGTTCTTACCTATTATTATTATTATTAATTAAGGCAAATACACATAACACAAAATGTATCAGCTATTTTAAGTGGTATCAGTATTCATATTGTTGCACAACAATTACTATCATCATCTTTGTCGAGAATTCTTTTCATCTTGCGCATCTGAAACTTTATGCCCATTAAGCAATAACTCCTATTGCCCCACCACCCAGCCCCTGGCAACCACCATTCCACTTTTTGTCTCTATTTCAAATTCACTGAAGCAAGAAGGCTTGAAGACTGGCTGGCATGGGCCCACTAGGGATTATGCTCAATTCCTTGAACTTTTATTTCTAGAAAACCCCATTTATTGTCTCCAGATTGAAAACTCCTATTGCTCTTCCCCCACTTAAGCCTGCGACTTTTTTGGAGCACAGAGTTCACATCCTTGTGAATAAAATCCAAGGGGAGAATATCCATAGTCTCGTCATTCCTTGATTCCAATTAGGTCCCATCCTTTCCTGAGCTGTTCACCTAAGGAGGAAGAATGCACTACCACCTGGGGGTGAATGAAGGAACTAGATATGTCCAGTAGGAGTGGAGAAATAGCTCATGACAGAGCTCACCTATGCATACATCAGGCAAATAAAATCCCAAACCAAGCATATGCTGAACTCCTGAGCAGAGGTTAAGTGGACTTTTGGACCAATAATCAGGTGGAAAAATAATTACTAATGGCTTACTAATTAACAAGATTTAGTTATTGCATTGTCTAAATTAATTTTAAATCTATCTCACTTGTTAGCAGTATCACCGGGAGACATGACAAAGTTTATTTTATTAACATGCATTAGACTTCACATATAAAGTGATGTTGATATATAAAGAATACAGAAAACAACCTGAAAATGATAAGATTCAAGATTTCATCCTGTGATTTTTAAGACAGAAATATTCACATCTTAAATATCATTTGTAGATATAATTTCATTCATTGGTCAGAGAAAAGTGAAGTTTTTTGATTAATGTCACAGTGAAAAATCCTCATTGGTATAATGGTGGGCATGAGTCATGCAAATCCATGTGTAACAGTTTTAAATGAGCAATTCAACATACATAGGAGGAAAGATTTTTTTAAAATGGGTGTTGACCACATCTGTTGTCAGTTTGCTTTATACTTATTTCCCCTTCTCTGCTTTTTGATAACAGTACAATCTTCTTGCCCCCGAAATTCAATTTGACTTCCCTAAGGATGCAGAATTTGTGACTTTTGAAACTCCCTTTGGGAAGTTTGGCATCTTCACTTGTTTTGACATTTTTTTTTCTTACAACCAGGCTATGGTGGTGGTGAAGGAGTTTCAAGTCGACAGTGTTCTGTATCCCAGGACCTGGTACAACACACTGCCCCTCCTCTCTGCTGTCCTGTTCCATCCTGCAAGGGCTAGAGCCATGGGAGTCAATGTGCTTGCTGCGAATACCCACACACCAGCAGGCACATGACAGGTCACTCATGCCAGTCATGCACATAGTGGCAGTGACAGTCTTGGCAACTCTTTACTGATTTTCAAGCCCCACACTTTCCCCTCCCTTCCCCTTCCCTTACCTTCTCTTCCCTTCCCCTCCCTTCTATCTCCTCCCCTGTCCTCCCCTCTCTTCCCCTCTCCTCCCCTTCCCTTCCCTTTCCTAACAGTATTTATCATCCCCCAGTCGAACCCTGATCCAACCACTTTCCCCAGACTGTATGGAGAGAGTTAGGAAAAGGAAGATACAGGGCAGAGGAGTCATGAGAGACAGGAGCACCTACTGGTAGGGGAAGTAGTGCCTTCACTTGGCGAAGAGGATGAGAAAGAGCACCATCAGGCAAAAGAGCCCATGGCCTCCTAGGGTCAAACTCCAGAGTAGTGTAGAAGAGCTGTTTGTTCAGAGGAGGATCCTAGCATAACTAGTGGTGAGGCTCCCAAGCACAATCCTAATCCCAGCCCCAGAGCAGCCACCCCAAAGGCGGCAGCCCCAGCCCCAATGAGCTTGGCTGTTACATTGACATCCCTTGAAATGGCAATGATTTGGAAGCTAGTGACAACTGAGATCAGGGGACTCTGGACTGCCAAGCTGCTGAGGCTCTCATCTGGCACTGGTCCCCATCAAAGAGTGAGAGGAGATGGACTTGGAGCAGGCATACATTTTCAGGGGAAAGGAATGGCAACAGGAGAGCTACCCACTACACAGAGAAGACAGAGAGGCAAAGGGCAGGGACTGTAAGAAAGAAGCCACAACTTTCTTCAGTGATCAATGCATGTATTAATTCTGTCATCACAAAATTAATAACAATACTGGCTTCTACTTAAGAACATCATTCTTGTAAAGGAAAGAAGCAAACATTATCTCAATCTTATATGAGGGGAAGAGAGAAGTCAAAATAAGTAAAAAGTCAGAGCCAGTCTAAGAAATATCCCAGCCGCGGCTGGGGTTGTGGCTCTGAGGTAGAGCACTCGCTTAGTACGTGTGAGGCCCTGGGTTCGATCCTCAGCACCACGTAAAAATAATTAAATAAAATAAAGGTATTGTGTCCATCTACAGCTAAAAAATAAATATATTTTTTAAAAAGAAATATCCCAGCCAACATCTATTGTTATCATGAAATAAATCTTATTCAGATGATAAAATCATTTTCAACTTCTCAGGTTTTTAGAGTTTATCCTTTAAAGTATCCAACTTCAAGGTAATGCATGCTCCCCTCTTATCCTCCTGACTACTTGTTTGTTGATGAAAATAAGGAATCACAGACAAAAATAAATTGACTAGATCAGTGGAGAGCTGAAATTATCTTTCATATTTGGGAGAATGTTCTAGTTTTTTTGTTGGATTTGCTTAGAAAAGAGAAGAATAAGAAAAACAAATGAGAATCTCACAGCTCAATATAACACCCATCTCCCTAACTGTCTTGAAAATGCTTATGACTTAATAATTTTAATTTCACAAGGGATTAGTCTAGTAGCATGTCACCCTAAAAAATTTGAGGTGGTAGAGCATTTGGCTGACCCGTACAAGGCCCTGCCTGGGTTCCATCTCCAGCAACACACACACAGACACACACACACACACACACACAAAATAAATAAAATTGAAATTAATATTTGCATTTGTTGTTGTTGTTGTTGGCCATAGGGAGTAGGATCTATGCCCCAGAAGCACTCAGTGTGTATCATTATGACATGGAAGCAGAGAGTGGCCAATTGATGCTATCAGAACAGAAGTCTTGGCCTCTCAGCAATCCCACCTACCCTGCAGCCCTTGACTGGAGTGCTTATGCCAAAAGTGTCAAGTTCTTCCCTTCTGAGCAGCAGGATTTTCTGGGGATGGTTTATTTTGATGAGTTCACCTTCACTGAACTTAAGGAAATTACACAGTTTGCCAGAAGGATCTGTTTGTCATTTATCTTACAAGATGTCTGAGAAGCAAGTAGATGAGGTCTATGCTCTGGGAGCTTTTGATGGACTGCACACAGTAGAAGGCCAATATTCTTATAGGTATTATAATATTATAGGTAAACATGCATAAGTGTGTTTGTTGCATTACTAATAATTATTAGTTTTTCTTCCAGGTCATCATTACCTTTCTTTAAAAATTATGCTAGAGTCAGTCAAAATTGGTAAAATATTACATTAATCTTTTTTTTTTCACCAAGAACACTCAATTTGTTTCATCATAGCAAGAATGAGTTAATTTTCTTGGCAAGGTAAAAAAATAAAGTAGATTGATTAGTTCTTAGCAGGTCAAGTTTAAGTTTAAAAAGATGAAACTTCTGTGCATTCTTTTTCCACCAGATCAAATAGTGTTTTTCAGATCATCTTCAACTGAGGTCTCCTGTTTTCAATTGTGACCCAGTTTAGCCACATGGCCATATCTCTAAAAGAGATATTTAATTAAACAGTTTATGAAATAATCAAATTAGAATTTGAAATAGCTATGATTATGTGAAATACACTCTGATTTAAAAAATTT
This sequence comes from Urocitellus parryii, assembly GCF_045843805.1. Classification (NCBI taxonomy): domain Eukaryota; kingdom Metazoa; phylum Chordata; class Mammalia; order Rodentia; family Sciuridae; genus Urocitellus; species Urocitellus parryii. The sequence continues at coordinate 31,296,716 of NC_135538.1, forward strand.
GTTTCTATTCCATTTGTATTCTCTAAAAACATAAAATCTGGATTCACTAAATTGGCATTAGAATTCACAAATAAGTTCTGATTGAAATTAAATAACGTTGCTTAAAAGGCAACTAAAACATTCCTCTACTCTGAAATAGAATAATTCAGCTGAGAGAATATTTTCAAATTTTTATGACTACTTTTATTTTCTGTATAGATATGCACATTACTGAAGTGCCAAACCACAGCCCTGAGAACTTGCCGGGAGCCCATGGGTTCAGCTTTTACCAAGTTTGAGGAGTTCTCTCTCAGCATCACATTTGCAACAAGCTCTGTTTTCCCACAGATTGTCCTAAGTAGGAGTCAGCTTGTCCCTGAAAGACATTACAAGGTAGGAGGTTTTCAAGATGATGACTTTCTTTGGGCAGATGTGGTAGAACAGCATAATGATAATCTTTAAAGTAAAGGGACAATATGGAAGCATTATCATTCACATTCTATGAGACACACCTTAAAGACATATGGAAGCCATGAGAGGAATGAAAGCTGTAGTTTTAGATTATCTTTGTGCTGTAATAGAGGAGTTGGGATTCTTTTTTTTTTTTCCAGAAGTGTGATGTTGAAATGCAAGGCAACAGTGAAGTCACAGAGAAATCAAAATTGATGCATTGATTGCTGATAATGGCAACTAATGTCCTGAACCTTTGCATGGTATAGAATGTTCAAGTTAAAAATGGTACATCTATGATTTATATCTTGAGTGTTTTAGTTTGAGAATTTGTTGTAATGATAGTAAGAGTTAATACTTTGTATAGTGTTTCATGAGCTTAGAGAGCACTTTTTAAAAAAATGCATTATTTTATTTGATCACCTGTGAAACGGATTTATTTGCCACACTTTCACCCAAAGTTCCTCTAGTATTGGATCCAAAACAGGAGGCTGAATCTTTGGGTACCAAATCCTGCCTGCTTTTTATAACCTTAAGTTGCATTAGGAGGAATGTTGTGAAACAAAGCCCCTGGGCTGGAAACCAAGCACTGCATTGGAATTAATCCTTTGCTTTCTTTGATTAGGTTTCAAGAGATGGACATCTAAGGAGCCAAACTGGAGTCTCTTTGTCTGTCTTAGTTATGGCTCTCTATGGAGGAGTGTTTGAAAAGACCCTTCTTAGCGCTCATGACAGGGACCTGGGAATTTGTAATGATCCCCTTCACCAGGATCTTGCAGGATTAGTCTGACAAAGAGACAGGAGAGAGAGAAGAGAGAGAGAGAGAGAGAGAGAGAGAGAGAGAGAGAGAGAGAGAGAGAGAGAGAGAGAGAGAGAGCCCTTGGTGTCCAGTCAGGATACATGCCATAAACTTATTGGAACAGCAAATAAACTAAAGAAGATTTAAAAAAGCAATGGGTATGCTATGATTTGATATGGCTTGCCCCTCCAAAACTCATGTTGAAATTTAATTGCCACTGTGAAGTACCTAGAAGGTGGAAAATCAGGCCTTTGAGAGGTAATAAGAATTAGATAAGATCATGAGAGCACAGCCTCCATGATAAACTCCTGGTGGCTTAATGAGAAGAGGAGACCAGAACACATAGGTACACATGTTCTCTGTCTCAAACCATGTGATGCCCTGCACCTCCTCAGTAAGAAGTCCATCACCAGATGTAGGTCCTTGGCTTTGCACCATGAGCCCAAATAAACTTCTCTTCTTTAAGATTTATCCAGGCTTTGGTGATGTAATTATTAGCAATAGAAAAAGACCATGACAGTGTGTGTGTGCTATTTGATGCAGCAAAAACTCATTTCATGTATGTGTTCCTGTAAGTCTGTGTATGAGTTGAACATATATTCAAGTGGGAGGAGGGCCTAGAAAAATTATTTTGTAGCAACCACTCTATGTGGGCAAATATTGCTTCCATCCAATAATGGTTAATTTTATGTATTAACTTTACTGGACATAGCTGGCTAGACATTATTTCTCTTGTATATGCCAGGGTGTCTTGAAAATAGATTAGCATTAGAATTGGTGGACTGAGTTAATCAGATGACCCTACCCAATGTGAGTGGGCATCAATGAATCCCTTGAAGGCCTGAGTAGAACAGAAAGGCAGATGAAGGTTTTGTTGATTTTCTGCCCGAATGCTTCAGTTAGAATGTAGATCTTCTGGCTTCTGGTGCTCAGGCCTTCAAATTGCATTGGAATGGCATCATCTATTCTCCATCTCTCAGGCCTTCAAACTATTGCCCCAGCCTTCTTGGGTCCCCAGCTTGCAGATAGATGTCAGCTCATGAGATGTCTCAGTCTCTATAATTGTGAAAAACAGTATCATATATGTCCTAATTATCCTAATTATCATAATCAATATAATAAATAATATAAGACATAGAATATCGGTCCTATCACTTATTGACATATATAAAATATAGGCTATCATTTTATCCTATCATTATATATCTCTTATCATCTTCATTGCTCCTAAGAATCCCAATTAACACATGTCACTATCATTACACCGGGTGAACTTTGAATATCAAATAAAAAATCAGGGCATCTCATCAAGTAATTATGAACAATTTTGTAGCTAATTAGAATTGTTCCACTATCTTTTTTATCATAGTTTACTTGATTCTTATGGTCTATTTTCAAGAAAATTAGACACTTGGAATTCAAATAAAAAATAAATTATCTCCTTCAGACTACATCTTGACTTTTTTCTACCTAGGATCTACCCAATTCTGATTAAGCCCTCTTGAAGTACTCAGAGATTTGTTGCAGCATGTTCGAGGCCAGGATTCTTGTCATCTCTTCCTCTAATAACTTTTGGCGCATTTCCCCGAGTTCTTTGAGTCCTTTACCTGGCTGGTCATTGATTACCTCTGGGAAGAGACTCACATGAGAGCACATGGATACTCTGGAATCCTTAGGGGTGGTTGAGAATCACTGAGTTAAGAGATACCTTTTACCCCTACAAAATGTATGATAATTGCATTTCTAGACTTCTTCTAGGTATTTATTCCCACCCAATATAATTTAATCCTGTACCAGGAAACCAGAGATGCTCTAAGCGGCAGAAAATGTTTTTGGTATTCCAATTTCCATCTTTCTTAGATTCTTGTTATAGGAACCATGACCCTTAGATCCTAGATGACACCGCATTGTGGCTGGATTTCTTCTGTCCATGTGGGATATGGGTACCTTTCCTCTTTATGGCCTTATACTGCTTCCTTCTTAGTATGTTTCTCATAAACCACCATTGGAAGGTGGTTATGCATAATGGCCCCAACTTCTTCACCACCCTTTATTTCATGCAGTCTTATCTAAGCAGACTTCTGCACTCTTTTTATCAAAGAAAGTTTCAAAAATCAGATCTCATGGTCATTTCTCAGCCCTTACTTTCCATGAGAGAACAACTGAACTACTCCTCCTAAAGATTGTTTACCCGATATCTTTTAATACCCACTCATGCTTTTTATTTTCTTTCACCTCTGGCTTTCCTCCCTTCCTCTCCTCACTTCCCATTTAATTTACCATGACTTATAAGTCATACTAAACTCAACATTCACAGACATGACTCCCTTCCTTTTCTCTCTTTCTTTGGAGAGTAAAGCCACTCATGGCTTCATCTAGTATTTCTGATACCGAAGAATATAACTCCTTGGTTAGCAAAACAAACAAGCAAACAAACAAATTCCTGAGAGCCAATTTAGGGTGTTAAATAGAAATTACAAGAAACCATTGTTTTGGACTAAATTCCTGCCCTGGACCCCAATAGAACAGGCAAAAAAAAAAAAAAATCAAAATGGAATCACTTATTACTAAAGTTCATTGTCACCAAATGGAATTATACTGTTTACCTGACCCTCTGAAAAATCAGAATCAGAGCAATAACAACCAAATTTCCCAATCAGACCAGTTTCAGTTGGTAGTATAATAAAGATCTCTCTGCTTTAATCTTTACACAAAAGAAGTGACCTGAAATAACTGGATCTTAACCAGTTAGTTATTTTTCCATTGTTCTGTCTCACTTTACAAGGAAAGTAAAGTGAAATGATAGGCGGATTTTTTGTCCTTTTGTTTCTTTCTTCAGCCTTCTGTGTCTATAAAACCAGCTTATTTTGCTCAGGTCACAGGAACACTTATTCAATTTTATGGAATAAAGTTTTGCCCAAATATGGAATTTAAATAAAATCCAATCAAGATCTTTAAGCTAAATTGTTGTAATTTTTTCCTGTGACAAGGCCACCGATAATGTTAAGGAGCTTCATTCAAAAATGCAAAAATAGTTTTATTAAGTCCTATGTCAAGAATATATATTCTGACCACATAAACAACTTATCAGGCAAATTAAGGTCAATCCGGAAATTGACGTGGAGTTCCAATGACTAATTATCTACAAATAAATACATAATTATATATTTTATAAATTGTTTGTATAATATATACTTATATATTTTATATATATTTTAGCAGCAACACAGAGGCAGACTTCTAATCTTTTACCACATATACAGGTGGACCAGTGTGTACATGGCTTTTCAGATGTCACCAGGCAAAGTGCAAGAGGCAGTGTTAATCCCCCTCAGTCTTTGTTCTCAGCTCCTTCTCTTGGTTCTGGTTCTCCCTGCTTGAGCTGGCAGGACTTGCTTCTGAGTTCCTTCTGGGACCTGCTGCTCTGTCAGCAAAGTTCAGGCAGAGTGGGTCTTCCCTCTGTCTAGGCAGTGAGCTGTCCATTTTCCGTTCAAGAGGCAGTTGATTTCATTGGCTCTTGGTGCGCTTCCTGTTTCCAGGTCCTGTGAGGGACATGGTGTTGCAAGAAGTGCAGTGTTTCATCTGGAGTCTCATATACGACAGGTAAGTCAGAAACGGATTGATAGCATGGTAATCCTCAGGGGCAGGGGAAGTGTCCTATGGTACTATGATTCGTCTCATTCTTCTAGTGAGCCTGTACCCAGCCAGGGCTGTAACCTTACTTCACAATTGCATCTAAGCTTTTTTCTTCTATTTTTAGGAGGATCGTGAACCAGGTAGAGGCAGCTGGGGCTGAGATTTTATCCTCCCTTGTGGAAGGGTAAAAGGAGATAGATTTGAAGTGTCCCTTCCCCCAGGTAGATTAGGCCCTGGTAATATGCTTTCCTTTAAGGGCAGGCTTTTGCTAAGGAGAAGAGAAGAGAGTGTTCTGGATATATTTCACAACCATCTAATTTCCCCTCTCCTTGCAGGAAGCACAGTGGGATTTTTACCCTAATATTTATCCATTTTCCCTGAGAATCTGGTAGGGTTTCTAGAGGTAAAACTCGAGAGAGAGAGAGAGAGAGAGAGAGAGAGAGAGAGAGAGAGAGAGAGAGAGAGAGAGATTGATTCCATAACCCCATTCAAGAGTTTTAACTGTCAATATTGTCCAATATTGCTGAGTTTCTAGCAATTCATCCCCTGCAGGTCAGAGTACTTGCTCCACATCAGACTCTGGTCCTTTAATTTTTTGTCTTCTGTATTTGCCTGTCTCTCCAATTATAAGGGCGACAGACAATTTATCCTATGACCTCAATTCTCTGATGCTTCTAAGAAAAGTTTGTTGATTTTCTAGTAGTTTGGCTTTTTTCTTGTGGTGAGGATGAGAGAGATGATTGCTAAGTTTTTTACATATTGGATTGGAAACTCATTGGGAGGTCTTCATTTAATATTTTTAATCGAAGAAGTTCAAAGCATTATTTTTTAACCTCTTATTGACTCATACAAAGATTCCTTTTATCCCTTGTTATGTAACCATTACATCTCCTTCCAAAGTATCTAGCTTTCCTTGCTCACCTGGATGGGTGGCAGGTCCAAAGGAGGCCAACAAGCAGAGGGAGCTGGTGTTTATTGTGTGACTCAGGAGGCCTGGAACTCAAGTGCTCACACAAAGAAAGTAATGTTGAAGTCCAGTGCCTCTGAATGTGATCTTATTTGGAAACAGTGTTGGGAGCCAATTTATTAAGATGGAGTCATTCTGGAATCAGGTAGACATTAAATTGAATGACTGATGCCAATATGAAAAAGGGGAAATTTACAGGGACAACACCATCTGAAGAGACACAGGGAAAAGATAGCCAGGGACAGGAGTCTGGAACACATCTTTCCCTCAGAACCTGAATAGGAACCAACCCTGCTGACACCTTCTCTGAACTTCTCACCTCAAGAATGATGAGACAAAACATTTTTGTTATCTATACCACCCAGATTGTGATATATTGTAGTCCTGGCAAACTAATATGAATACATTTCCTTATTTGTTCTTCCCTAATCATCCCTGCAAAAAGGATGAAAAGGTCTTTTGTTGCCTAAAGATAATATGAAGGCACAAAGTTTTCTTAAAATTAGTCTTTGCACTTAGTTTTTAAAGTACTAAGTTCCAGGAACCATGTGACCACTTGTGTTTTCGTCTATAAATAGTAAGACACACTCTGTTTTGCAGTACTCTTTGGACTTCAGCATGACTACTACTCAGTTTCTGGCTTATGCGGCAATTTCGGTTTTCTGTGTCTTAAAAGTCAACTCCTTGGATACTTTTATCGCAGCTGTTTATGAACATGCAGTGAGACTGCCTGATGACCCCCTAACCTTAGTGTCTCCTGAAGAAGCATTGGCATTCATGAACAGGAATATTGATGTTTTGGAAGGAGCGATCACGTTAGCTGCAAATCAGGTACCATCTCTGCCATCTCTCCAGTGTGCTAGATTCTATGAGAAAGATAGGGTCCCAGGGGAGAGATGTTGTCAGGGTCAGTTACAATTTTGGGTGATGTGTGTATCAGGATAGCCAAGATCCTTTGTTTTACAGTTAGAATCTCACTTTACTCTCAAAATCAACAGAGTAAGGACACTCTTACACTCCCAACAAAGAGAGGAAAGCTAAGAAAGGAATGGTTTGGTCATCATTAAGAAATAGCAGACCTTTGAGGAACTTGCTATAAATTCAACATATTCCTTTTTTCTGCTACAGATGGGGGTGGAGGATAGATGGGTCAGGGAACAGGTACTATCCTCAGAGTATTCATGGCCTCAGTGTCCTCTTGTATCCTTAAGAGTTTGCAGGTTTTCAGGTAAGTTTATAATCTGAAAACATGATTCAAGTTAACAAATGACTTGCAAGTGTGTATTATATACTACATGCTTCATTCTAATTATAGGATAAAAGTATATGTATTATTGAACAGTAAGTCCTGGAGTTAAATGAAGACGTAAGTTTGAAGCAAAGCCCATGCAGTTTAAATGTGTGGTTTGGACAAATAAGATTTAAATAAGATATTCATAGGTCAGGTATAGATCAGAAATAAGAGAGGATGTTTATAGGCACATACATATTATACAATCTGTTGATGTATATATATATTTTTAAAAATATATTTTTAGTTGTTGATAGACCTTTATTTATTTATATGTGGTGCTAAGAATCGAACCCAGTGCCTCCCATGTGCCAGGCAAGTGTGCTACTGCTGAGCCCCAGTATATTCTTATGTATATTAAAACATGAGGTTATCAGGAGATCTGATGCTCTTTCTCAATTAGTCCAATTATTTCTTTTAAGATCACAGCGACCTTCAAGGTGACCCTCCGATCCAAAAGTGCTCATGTTAGCGCAGGCAGTACTTCTAACCTTAGCACAATTCAGGTAACTGTTGTGTGACTCTCCTCCTTCATTGGAGCAGGAATCCGGTTTTCAGGGTGGCATGCAGGGGAAAGCTAGAGCAGAAGATAAAGTAAACAAAGAATTTGGGTTATAAATCAATCCTGGCACAGTAGTCACAATAATTGTCCAAAGTTCAGGGAGGAATTGATTTCAGGAGAGCTAGCTATATAATTCATGATTGCAGAGAATGGTCTGGAAAATTATTAACATCTTTGAGAGAATGAAAAAGCTATCTAGAACAGCAATGGCAGGATTAGAAGACTAAAGAATTTGGGAAAAGAAAACAAATTAGATCAATGTAGAAAACAAACAAATAAGATTGAAAGGGGGAAGAAAAGACTCAAATGGATGTTAGCCATTCAGTTTCTCTTGCATCTCTACCCCTTGCAATTTTTCCCTATTTGAGAAATGTTTTAATTAACTATATATTTTTTTAAACAGGGAGCACATATAATTGTGACTCCAGAAGATGGTATTTATGGTTACAATTTCAGCAGGGAATCTATCTACCCATACTTGGAGGATATCCCAGACCCTCAAGTGAACTGGATTCCCTGTAATAATCCTAACAGGTAAAAAAAGAGAATGTGAAAAAGTCGATCATGAACATCAACTTCTTTTGCCTGGGAAAACTTTGCATAGATGTCTTGTGAACTCTACGCTTCAAAATACTTTGTTTTTCATTATTATGGATGTATTGATCAGAAATGTGAATTGTGAAATCACAGAAATTAGTGTTAGAAAATGGCTTAGAAATCATCACATTTCAGCCAGATTTGGTGGCACACAATGCAATATCAGTGACTTGGGAGGCTGAGGAAGGAGGTATTTAGGGGGTGAAACAAGATCCAAATCTTAGTCTCTAAATTCTTGCCTGTGAAAAGAAAAATACTTTCCTGTGCACATTTGTAATTTGAAACTATATGAGCAGATCACAAAAGAGAGGCATGTGTCCATTTAGAATGAATGATTTTCCTATTTCATTGGTCAAATAGTTGATGAGGCTGAGGTATTAAAACCCTTAAAGCTTAGGCTGATTTTTAAAATTGATTTTTAATAAATAAATAAATAAATAAATAAATAATAACAGCTGAATGCATTACAATTCTTATTACACATATACAGCACAATTTTTCATATCTCTGGTTGTATATAAAGTATGTTGACAACCCAATTTTTGTCTTCATACATGTACTTTGGATAATGATGTCCATCACATTCCACCATCCTTGCTAATCCCTTGCCCCCTTCCTTTCCCTCCCACCCCTCTGCCCTATCTAGAATTCATCTATTCCTCCCATGCTCCCCCTCCCTACCCCACTATGAGTCAGCCTTCTTATATCACAGAAACATTTGGCATTTGTTTTTATGGGATTGGCTAACTTCACTTAACATTATCTTCTCCAACGCCCTCCATTTACCTGCAAATGCCATGATTTTATTCTCTTTTATTGCTGAGTAAAATTCCATTGTGTATATATGCCACATTTTAGTTATACATGACAATAGAATATATTTTGACAAATTACACATACGTGGAGTACAACTTCCCATTTTTCTGGTTGTATAGGCTGATTTTAACCTAGGAGGTGATCTAGCAGAATTGTGCATATTGCTTAAATCTGGAATAGACTAAAGAAACATTAAAATAGTACTTTTAATATTAAAAATATGTAGAAAGCCAATATTTTACATACCTGGGAGAATCACGTTAGTGAAAACACTTCTTTCCGAATGCACCATGGCTAACATTGTTTTAGGAATTCCTCTTTTGAATCAGCTCTGAAAACCACACAAACCAAATATTATAGCTACTGATAAAGTCACCTTGATTTTGACAAAGTTCAGTACTACTTATCTTAATCAATCACTTTATTCTCATTCCATTGTATCATAATTGTTTCTTATATAACCATCTCCCATGCCAGACCTTCAGTGTCTTAAAGACCAGAATTCTATTATTACTTTCATTATGAATTGAATTGATTTTGCTTCTGAATGGCATTTCCCTTCTCTATGAGTTTGACTACTCTAGGAATTTTACATAATGGAACCATATAGTATTTGTCTTTTTGTGATTGGCTGATTTTACTTAATGTTCTCAATCATCCTTGTTGAATTTCTTTTTTTTTTTAAAGGCTGAATGATGTCGGCATGCATGTGTGTGTGTGTGTGTGTGTGTGCGTGTGTGTGTGTGTGTGCACGCCATATTTTGCTTATTTATTCATCCATAGACCCTTTCTTGTTTTACTCTATGAACATGGGTATATGAACATCTCTTTGATATCTTTCTATTTTAACACTTTTGGGTTTATATTCCAAAATGAAATTGGAATAGTTTTTTTTAATTTTTTTTTTGAGAAACTAATAAACTGCTTTCTATAATGGCAGGTACTCCACCACCAGTATGCAAGGTTCCAATTTTTCCACATTCTCACAAACTCTTGTTATTATTATTAATTATTATTTACTGGTAGTAGCCATCCTGATGGGGTGTAAAGTTGGTATGTCATTGTGGTTTCGATTTGCATTTCATTAATGATTAGTCATGCTGAGCATCTTTTCATGTGTTTATTGTTCATTTGTGCATTTTCTTTGAAGAAATATCTATTCAACCCTTTTGCTCATTTTTGAATCATTGTTGTTACTGTTGACTTTTAGGAGAGCTATATGTATTCTGGATATTAATATTAGTACATATTTTTCTTTGTACCTTGTAACTTTTTTTGACTTAAAGTCTATTTTGTCTGATAATAAGAATGGTGCTCCTTGATTTTTGATGGGATTATGTCATGATTAAATAAAATGTTATACGTGAAAAATGCTTTTAGTGGGCCAGATTTACTGATCATTGTATCTTAGTCTAGACTACATAAATGTGCTCAAAACATTTGCATTAACCTATGGTTGGGCAAAATCATCTAATATAAAATCTATTTTGTAATATAGTGTTGAATATCCTGTGTAATTTACTAAATACTGTACTGACAACAAAAAACAGAATGGTTGTGTGAGTATGCATTTGCACCATTGTAAATTGAAAAATTGTATGACTACACATAATCGATAGTGGAGCATCTGTATAGTCATCCTCATAACCATTTGCATAAAATATCTTTTTCTATCCTTTCACTTTCAACCTATTTATTTCTTTGGAGTTAAAGGAACTTTGGGGACAGCATGGAGTTGAATTATATTTTTTTGAAGTTTCATTCTGTCAATCTCTGACATTTTATTGGAGAGTTTAATGCATTTACATATAATGTGATTAAAGACAAGGAGGGACTTACCTCTGTCAATTTGTTGTTTTCTGTGTCATTTTGTTTTCAATATCCCTTATAGCTTTTTGTTTCTCATTTCCTGCATTACTGTCTTATTTTGTATTCAGTTGATTTTTATGAGACATTTAAATTCCCTTCTCATTTTCTTTTGTGTCTATCTATATCTGTTTTCTTTGTAGTTGTCATAGGGATTATATTTAGCATCATAAGGTTATAATACTCTAATTTGAATTTATTTAACTTCAATAGCATAAAAATTGCTCTTATACATCTCTGTCTTTTTCTATTTCAGTTATTAACTTCACATATTTCTGTCATCATACATTGTGTGCCCCAAAACATACTCATATTTTTTAATTATTAATTTTTAATTTTAATGTATTTCTAACACTGAGCTACATTCTCTGGCCATGATGTTGTAATCCACCTGCCTCAGTCTCCTGAGCAGCTGGGATTATAGGTGTGCACCACCATGCCATCAAGACAATTGTTTTAAAGTCTTTTTCTAGTAGGTCTGACTCTGATCTTTTTCAGGGGTAGTTTCTCTTGGTTTATTTTGTTTGTTTTTGGTATTGTTATTTTCTTCTTCTTCATTATTTCAGACCTTTGTTGAGGATCAGCTTGAAGTATAAACATAAGATCTTCTCAGATCTCTTCTATACCTGTGCCTTTTCCTGAGTTTGGGTGGCAACTTTCTAAATTCCCATATATGTTGGTCTGATTCTGTATGTCTTAGTTATTAACTGTATGGCTCATAAAAAAAGGGAAAAATGAAAGGATACTTGTGTATGGCTCCTAAAAAAGGGAAAAATTAAAGGATATTTGAGAAGGCCCTTTGAACACCTTGGCAGTCACTTTGGTCCTAGAGGAAGCAGTTGCATCCGTGAGTTGAATGCATGTGTATGTGTGCAACAATGCTGCTTGCCTCTGTGTCTGTAACTCCATACTCTGAAGCAACCAGTACTGATCAGAAAACATATCCCTGATATCTAGAGGACTGAGTTTTAATGCTCACCCTGATCCTGCAAGCTGCCTGCAGACTTCTCCAGGAACACACATGCAGCATCCTATCACAGGTCTTGGGGTGGGATGGGAAACCACTGCTGAGCTTAGGGGGGAAATTAACTAAAATTAAGCACCATTTACCTTCCAAACTTCCACTGGAAGTTGCAGTCTTTGAATGGAGTTCAGAGTTTCAAACTACTGTATCAGATGGTTTCTACCAGTGTAGTTGTTATCTAGTTGGGTAGTTAGATCCCTGGTGCTTTCTACTTTCTACTCCACCATCTTTCCAGGATCCTCCTTATTACAAGTTTTGATTCACTCATTCAAAATATTTTGTAATGCTTCTTTGCTGCTGTCAGGCATGGGTTAAATATTCAGGGTATGCAGGTCTTTGCCTCAATTATCTATAGGATACTACAGACATTGAGAGATGAACACATAAATGGACATGTGATTATAGGTTATAATCCATGCTGTGAAAAAAAAAATACATGGCTTGGAGTTTTACACTGGAGTAGTTTTCTACAGCCAAATTTTCTCTAAACCTTTTTCTCGTCTAAATATGTCTCTTCTACCTATTGATATTAAGAACATTTTTGTATATATCAAATGATAGGTTCAGACAACTATCATTCTGAATTTTTTTTCAAAGCAAAATTAAGTTGAAAATATCATAAAAAACTAAACTTGATTAATTTTTTTTTTCTTTCAATGAACATATACCAGATTTGGCTACAACCCAGTACAAGAAAGACTCAGCTGCCTGGCCAAGAATAACTCTATCTATGTGGTGGCAAATATAGGGGACAAGAAGTCATGCAAAGCCAGTGAGCCTCAGTGTCCTCCTGATGGCCGTTACCAATACAATACTAACGTGGTGTTTGATTCTCAGGGAAAACTGGTGGCGCGCTACCATAAGGTAAATTTAATTTGCAAATAATTGAGTTATTGAATGCTTAATGAATTACAGTGAACAAGACAAAAACCCTCTTAGTATTGATAATAAGTGTACATGGAAAGTAATGATTAGGTTTGGTAAGTTCTTATAATTTGCTGTACATTTGGGAGCACATGAGTTTGTTGTAGGTGTATGTGAGAGTCAGCAGGAGTTACCTACATTGAAATATAAGGTTAATTTTTAGGCTTTGTTCTTTTAAAAATCTGCCCTCTTGATGAGTCAAAGAATGAAAAACTCCTTATCAGATAAACTCAGTCTTGACAATGGACAAAATAAAGCTTTTGGCTCACAGGCAATAGTTAAGTGTTCTTGGCAAACAGAGATGATCTATTTTACTTCTTTACCTTGTGAAATTCAAGATGGTCTTTGCAGATGAGAATACACATACAAATAGCTGTAATGGGAAGATGGAGCCAAAGGCTCTATTTCACTGGAGTGGCCTCAGGTTCTCCAAAGCACTGCTCTTCCCATGAAGGCAGCCATGATAGGTGAAACTGGCAATGTTAAATTGATGTGAGCTTGCATTTTTTCAGGTACACTGATGTCCAGGCCCACATCTTGAAAGAATTTCATTTCCCTTCATCTTCTGTTTTTCTCAGCAAAACCTTTTCATGGGTGAAGACCAATTCAATGCACCCAAAGAACCTGAGATGGTGACATTTAACACAACCTTTGGAAAGTTTGGCATTTTCACTTGCTTTGATATTCTCTTCCATGATCCTGCTGTTGCCCTGGTGAAAGATCTCCATGTGGACACCGTACTCTTCCCAACAGCTTGGATGAATGTCCTGCCACATTTGTCAGCGGTTGAGTTCCACTCAGCTTGGGCTATGGGCATGGGAGTCAATTTCCTTGCATCTAATTTACATAACCCCTCAAATAGAATGACAGGTAACATGTGGTCTTTAAGATATATAGGCTTTGAATTCTACCAATAAGTATGCAAATTATAATACAACAATAAAACATATCGAAAAGATTTTTAAACTTGATATAATCAGAAAAACGAAAATTGTTTTTTGAACACTAACATGACTAACATGTACTCCTTAATACAATTGTTTTCCAATTTTTAGCTTTTGAACATTTAGCTGGTGACACACTTCAGGATCACTCCCAATCTAAACTGTTTTATAGATTTATTTTATTTTATTTATTTAATCGATCTTATTTCCTGAATGCATGCATACTTTCTCTTTTTTTTCAAAATCCATCACTTCTACATCCTTCTTGATTTCCCATTTTCACATTTTATTGGATCCTCTCATCTCTGCCCCCTTATCAGCGCATTTTACTGAAATTAATGAAATACGTAGGTTGGCTTGAACTGATGAGTTTAAAATGAGCATTATGAAACCTTTCTCCACTTTCCTAATTTAAATGGCATCTCCAACTGATTACTTTCAGGAAGTGGTATTTATGCACCTGATTTTCCAAGAGCATTTCATTATGATATGAAGACACCAGAGGGAAAACTTATCATCTCAACACTGGATTCTCACCCATCCCATTCCATAGTGAATTGGTCTTCTTACGCCAGCAGGATACATGCATTCCCAACAGGAAACCAAGAATTCAAGGGCACTGTCTTTTTTGATGAATTCACCTTTGTGGAGCTCACAGAAATCGCAGGAAATCACACAGTTTGTCAGAAAGAGCTCTGCTGTCATTTAAGCTACGAAATGTCTGAAAAGAGATCAGATGAAGTTTATGCCTTAGGAGCATTTGATGGATTGCACGTTGTTGAAGGGCGCTATTACCTACAGGTAATTTTTGGTGTCAGAAATTGCAAGGTCAAATACAAACACTCGGGTAAATTTAAGTGTGAGATAAACAGTGAATGATTTCTTAGTATTGTTTAAGTATGTTTCATTTTTTTTGAACAAATATTTCCTAAAAATAATTCTTTATTGGAAATTCAAATTTGGTTGGGCAGTCTGCACTTTTATTTTCTAAATCTTAAAATCTTAGTTGTCAGTACAATTTTAAATAGATCGGATCAAAGTAGAACATTATTTGGAGTGCCAACATTAATAAAAATTATTCAGATTGCAGATAATTTTAACAGATAATTAAATACATATGATATATTCTACCTGAACAAATTTAGACATTTTCCCTATATGTTCACTTATTCCTATCCTGTTTATAACAAAGTTGACTTTTAAGTAGTATGTACTGAGAACAGACGAAGCTGTTGTCTGAGATTTTTCAGTAGAATGGTTTATTCCTTCAAACATCAGATATCTCACAATCCTCAACATTTAAAAAAGAGGGGCTATTATAATTTGGTAAGATGGAATCCCAAAGAACAAGTGACCTCTATGTTCCTCTCATTCTGCTCTTTTCTTTCTTGGTCTGGCCCCCATCCTATCTCACTCAAATTATTGCAATAGTCTTCTAACACAGCTTTCTGTAGACAGTCTCAGATCCATTCACTCCATTTTCAGTGCTACAATCACAAAAATTATAAAATGCCATTTCTGATTTTATTACTCTCCTGCTTAAAATTCCTCAGTGACTACAAACTGACAACTAAGTTCCCAAGCAGAACAGACTGTCAGTCTTGATGTTCGGTCCTTTCTGTTTCTCTATCCTCTTCTTTCACCTGTACCCACATGTGCCTTGAGCTTCTGTAATATGAAGACATTTTCCCATCTCCAATTTGAAAAGTGTGTGGGGCCTTTGTGCATTTGCAGTTTATTTCCTTTGTCTGTGGTGACCCACATCTAATAATTTCTCATAGAACATTCCTATTGTTATCTCCACTAAGAAATTTTACCTGACACTTCTGTAGTACCACAGCCATGCCCCAGCTGGGTTGGGTACCTCTTTCATGTCCTCCCAGAACACCCTATGCTTAGCTTATCAAAGTCACATCATGTCATATTATTCACATACTTGTTTGAGACTGAGCCCCTGAATGCTGGGACTACGCCTATTGCAAACATTTTATGTACTCTGCCATTGGTGCTATACCAGTGATTATTCATTTTCATAAACATTTATTGAGTTCCTACCATATACTGGGTACCTATTCATTGCTAATTATAGGAAGATGAATAATATTGAGGAATTTAGTCTCTTGGTAGAGGAGAAACACATGTGTCTTTTGTAGTTTTTTATTTTAAAAAATATTATTTTAAAACGAGCATTCTTTTGATCATTTTGTGCCCCAAACACTGGAGCTTCAGAAAGCTCCATTTTTAGTTTAGTATTTTTTTCTACTTCTCTGTATAGTCTCCTTTGCAATGTCATTCTCTCTTGCACAGCTTATCCTCCAGTTTCTCAAAAACAGTGTTTCTAAATCTAATATTTCTTAAGCATCAGACCCATACAGTCAATAAATATTTAGAGAACTGAACTCAGTGGTTAATTTAATGTGGAACAGGAATGTACTTCATACATTCAATAGCCTCTCTGGTAGTTACAGTTGAGTGGCCCATAATAACTTCATGACCAACAGATCCCTAACTGCATATTATGGATTACATTATAGTAATACAATACATGTACACAATATGCATTAATCATATTAGGTAATAAGCATTTCCACCTCTTCAATCATTAATCATTTTTATATATTGGAAATTTCATAGTCTTCTTTCCTAGTTATTTTGAAATATATTATAGGATGTTCTGCCCAATGGTTACCCTACTTTGCTAAAGAAAAACCAGGAGTGATCCCTTTAATTAGTGTTTTAAGTACCTCTCATTGAATTTCAGGATATACATTTGGATAGATAACTGCAGTGCAGGTTTACAGGTGAGAGAACATAGAAGGCACACCTTGCTGTAGAAGTGCTAAGGAGCTGAACTTAGTCTAATTAGGGATCCAGGGAAGTTTCTAGAGATGATGCTAGTATCCAGGTGAAGAAGAGTGGGAGGAAATTCTCAGTGGAGTGAAGAGCATGAATAAGGAATTGGATGTGTGAAAAAGCAGGGTGTGTAGAAAGAGCAAGGTATTTGCTGTTACCAAGGAATAATAGGAGAAGCAAGAATCGGTGAGGGAAATCCTGGAAGGAACTGAAAGATTGAACCTGACACATTTAATAGCAATTCATCTCTTCTTTTGTTTACTTTCTGTGGTGTTGGAGAACAAAAAAACTGAACCTCAGCACTGGGTAGGGCAAGTGCTCTATCATTGAGCTACATATCCAGCCCCTCCATGGCACACTTTTATTCTCTGGGTGTTGGTCAGCTCTTGGAAGGTTTTCAGCAAAGAAATAAAATGGTCATATCTACTTGTAGTAGTTTTTTTTCTTTGGCATACTCTGCACAATGAAACTAAGATTTAAAAAAAAGATGAGATAGATTATTAAAATAGTTTTTAAAAAAATTTCTGAACCAAGGTTATGCTAGTAGGAATAAGGAAAAAGTATACAGTCAATAAATATTTAGAAAACTGAACTCAGTGGTTAATTTAATGTGAAACAGGAAAGTGGAATAATGGGTCTAGAAAACTGCTGGTTTCTGGAAATAGTGGCTGGGTGGTTGTGATGCTTCTGACAGATCAGGATGCAAGAGGAGCAGATTGGATGGAAATGGGAAGATGCTGAGTTCAGTTAGCGATCTGCTGGTCTTGAAGTTATTATGGGCCACTCAATTGTAACCACCAGAGAGGCTATTGAATGTATGGGTCTGATGCTTAGGAAATATTAGATTTAGAAACACTGTTTTTGAGAAACAGGAGGAGAAGCCCTGAAAGAGAGAATGACATTGCAAAGGAGACTATATAGAGAAGTACTCAAACATACTAAACAAATGGAGCTTTCTGAAGCTCCAGTGCTTGGGACATGGAATGAACAAAAGAATAGGAACTTGCAGATAAGATTGAGCAATGAAAGAGAATTTAAAAAAAACCCAAACTCTAATGGACACCAAGGATGTAGAAACTCTTCGAAGGGGGAAACTGTGAGGCATATTTGTGTTCTGTTTTTACAGATGGGCATTAATAGGTACAATTTTGATGGAATTTTATCTGTTCATATTGAGAGAGTGAAGGACAGATTATAGTGGTTGAGAAGTTAAAGGGTAGTAAAAGAAACCTTGTCTGAGACAGGAAAAAGAGAAACTAGTCAAGGGCTGAACAGGGACTTATGGTCAGGGAAAAAAAATTTTTTTTCTTCTAGTAGATGAGAAAGCCTTGATTATCTGTATAGGTCTAAGGCAGAGAACAGCAAAGAAGAAAATGATGAAAATACAGGAGGAACCATACTCCTAATCAGTTCTTTAAGGTTCTAGAGGAAAGGGAAAAAATAGTATTGTGAATATAAGTATAATATGTCCAATAATTGAAAATCCGATGAATAAACTGTATTATAGAAGAATATTTATTGCCATGTATTATATAGTATATTAACATATTAAGTTAGATATGAAGCATATATTTGGTACTATATAATCATATAAAAATTTTAAGTTAAATAAAAGTGGGTTTTTTGTGTGTGTGATGTATTTTTAAAGTAAAAAGCCAGCTACCTTGCAAGACAGCAGTCTCTGAACTCTTTGTCTTCCCTTTCAGTCTTGTTCTACCTTTCTGCTTTTCTCAGTCTCAGGTTCACTCAAGGAGAGAATCAGGAAGTCCCATCTTTTTTCAAATTTTTAAAATTTTACTTTGCCATATATGACAGCAGGATGCATTACAATTCATATTACACATGTAGAATATAATTTTTCATATCTCTGGTTGTATACAAAGTATATTCACACCATTCATATCTTCATACATGTATTTAGGGAAATGATGTTCATCTCATTTCACTGTCTTTTCTACTCCCATGTCCCCTCCTTTCTTGTCCTTGCCCTTTGCCCAATCTAGAGTTCATTTAATCCTCTCATGCTCCTCCTCCCAACTCCACTATGAATGCCATGATTTTATTCTCTTTTATTGCTAAGTAATATTCCAGTGTGTATATGTACCAAATTTTCATTATCTATTCATCTACTGAAGGGCATATAGGTTGGTTCCACAGTTTAGCTACTGTGCATTGTGCTGCTATAAACATTGATATGGCTGTGTTCCTGTAGTATGGTGTTTTTAAGTCCTTTGGGTATAGACTGAGGAGTGGAATAGCTGGGTCAAATGGTGGTTCCATTTTTAATTTTCCAAGGAATCTCCATACTGCTTTCCATATTGGCTGCACCAATTTGCAGTCCGACCAGCAATGTATGAGTGTGCCTTTTCCCCCACATTCTCGCCAACACTTATTGTTGTTTGTATTCTTAATAGCTGCCATTCTGACTGGAGTAAGATGAAATCTTAGAGTAGTTTGATTTGTATTTCTCTAATTTCTGGAGATGTTGAACATTTTTTCACATATTTATTGATTGTATATCATCTTATGAGAAGTGTCTCTTTAGTTCCTTGGCAAATTTATTAATTGGGTTATTTGGTTTTTTTTTGTGTGTGTGTGTGTGTGTGTTTAGCTTTTTGAATTCTTTATATACCCTAGAAATAAGTGCTCTATCTGATGTATGAGTGGTAAAAATTTGTTCCCAAGATGTAGGCTCTCTATTTACCTTATAGATTGTTTCTTTTGCTGAGAAGAAACTTTTTAGTTTGAGTCCATCCCATTTATTGATTTTTAAAATTTTAATTCTTGCACTAAAGGAGTCTTATTAAGGAAGTAGGGCCCTAATCTGACATGATGGAGATTTGGGCCTACTTTTTCTTCTATTAGGCGCAGGGTCTCGGGTTTAATTCCTAGGTCCTTGATTTACTTTGAGTTGAGATTTGTGCATGGTGAGAGATAGGGGTTTAAATTCATTTTGTTGCATATTGATTTCCAGCACCATTTATTGAAGAGGCTATCTTTTCTCCAATGTATGTTTTTGGAGCCTTTTTCTAATATAACTGTAATTATGTGAGTTAGTCTGTGTGTATTCTTTTCTGTACCATTGGTCTACCCATATATTTTGCTGCCAATACCATGCTGTTTTTGTTACTGATGCTCTGTAGTATCGTTTAAGGTCTGGTATTGTGATGCCACTTGCTTCACTCTTCTTGCTAAAGATTGCTTTGGCTATTCTGAGTCTCTTATTTTTCCAGATGAATTTCATGACTGCCTTTTCTATTCCTATGAGGAATGTCATTGGGATTTTGATTGGATTTGCATTGAATCTCTGTAATGATTTTGATAGTATGGTCATTTTGACAATATTAATTCTGCCTATCCAAGAACAAGGGAGATATTTCCATCTTCTAAGGTCTTCTTTCATTTCTTTCTTTAGTGTTCTGTAGTTTTTGTTGTAGAGGCCTTTCACCTCTTTTGTTAGGTTGATTCCCAAGTATTTTATTTTATTGAGGCTACTACAAATGGGGTAGTTTTCCTCATTTGCCTTTCAGAGGATTTGTCACTGATAAACAGAAAATGTTTATCAGTGTTGATTATATATACTGCTACTTTTCTCAATTCATTTTCTAGTTCTGAAAGCTTTGTGGTAGAATGTTTTGGGTCTTCTAGGTATAGCATCATATTGTCAACAAATAGTGGTAATTTGAGACCTTCTTTTCCTATCTGAATCCCTTTAATTTCTTTCATCTGTTTAATTGCTCTGGCCAGTGTTTCAAAAACTATGTTAAATAGAAGTGGTGAAAGAGGGCATCCCTGTCTTGTTCCAGTTTTTAGAGGGAATGCTTCCAATTTTTCTCCATTTAGAATGATGTAGGCCTATGGCTTAGCATAGATAGCTTTTACGATGTTCAGATATTCTCCTGTAATCCCTAGTTTTTTTAGTGTTTTGAACATGAAAGGGTGATGTATTTTGTCAAATGCTTTTTCTGCATCTATTGAGATGATCATATGAATCTTATCTTTTAGTCAATTGATGTGATGAATTACATTTATTGATTTCCATGTGTTGAACAGACATTGCATCCCTGGGATGAATCTCACTTGATCATGGTGCACTATCTTTTTGATATGTTTTTGTATTTGATTTGCCAGAATTTTTTGAGAATTGTTGCATCTGTGTTCATTAGAGATATTAGTCTGAAGTTTTCTTTCTTTGATGTGTCTTTGCCTGGTTTTGGAATCAGGGTGATATTGGCCTCATAGAATGAGTTTGGAAGTGCTCCCTCTTTTTCTATTTCCTAAAATAAATTAAAGAGTATTCATATTAGTTCAGCTTTAAATGTCTTGTAGAAATTGGCTGTGTATCCATCATGTCCTGGGCTTTTCTTGGTTATTAGGCTTCTGATGACATCTTCTATTTCATTGCTTGAAATTGATCTTTTTGAATTATGTATATCATCCTGATTCAATTTGGGCAAATCATATGACTCTAGAAATTTGTCAATGCCTTCAGTATTTTCTATTTTATTGGAGTACAAGTTTTCAAAATAATTTCTAATTATCTTCTGTATTTATGTAATGTCTGTTGGGATATTTCCTTTTTCATCACATATGTTAGTAATTTCAGTTTTCTCTCTCCTTTTCTTCTTTAGCATGGGTAAGTTTTGTCAATTCTATTTATTTTTTTGAAGAACCAACTTTTTGTTTTTTCAATTTATTTTGGTTTTATTGATTTTATCTCTGATTTTAATTATTTCCTGTCTTCTGCTTTTGGTGTTGATTTGTTTTTCTTTTTCTAGGGCTTTAAGATGTTATGTTAAGTCATTTATCTGTCGGCTTTTTTTTTTTCTTTTAAGGAATGAACTCCATGCAATGAACTTTACTCTTAGTGCTGCCTTCATAGTGTCTCAGAGATTTCAATATGTTGTATCAGTGTTTTCATTTACCTCGAAGAATTTTTAAATCTTGTCCTCAATGTCTTTTGCAACCCATTGTTCATTCAGTAGCATATTATTTAGTTTCCAGGTGTTGGAGTAGCTTTTATGTTTTATTTTGTTATTGATTTCTAATTTCATTCCATTATGATCTGATAAAATTCAGGGTATTATCTCTACTTTTTTGTATTTGCTAAGAGTTGCTTTGTGGCATTATATATGGTCTATTTTAGAGAAGGATCCAGGGGCTGTTGAGAAGAAAGTGTATTCGCTCGTTGAAGGATGAAATATTCTATACATGTCAGTTAAGTCTAAGTTATTGGTTTTATTATTGAGTTCTATAGTTTCTTTTTTCAGCTTTTGTTTGAAGATCTATACAGTGGTGAAAGAGATGTGTTAAAGCCACCCAAAATTATTGTGTTGTGTTCAATTTGACTCTTGAACTTAAGAAGAATTTGTTTCATGAACATAGATGCTCCCTTATTTGGGGCATATATATTTATAATTGTCATGTTTTGTTGGTGTCTGGTTCTGTTGAGCAGTATGAAATGTCCTTCTTTATCCCTTTTGGGTAACTTTAACTTGAAGTCTACTTTATTTGATATGAGGATGGAAACCCCTACTTGCTTCTGCAGTCCATGTGAGTGGTATGATTTTTCCCAACCTTTCACCTTCAGTCTGTGGATGTCTTTTCCTATGAGTCTCCTGAAGGCAGCATATTTTTGGGTCTTCTTTAAAATCCAATCTGCCAGTCTATGTCTTTTGATTAGTGAGTTTAGGCCATTAACATTAAGGGTTATTATTGAGACATGATTTGTATTTCCTAGCCTTTTTTGTTATTTAACTTGACTTGGTTTCTTATTTGATTACTTTTTCCTTTTGTGTAGTACCACCCTCTGTTGATTGTCATTGTTGTTTTTCATTTCCTTTTCATGGAATATTTTGCTAAGGATGTTCTGTAGTGCAGGTTTTCTAGCTGTAAATTCTTTTAACTTTTGTTTATCATTGAAGGTTCTTATTTCATTATCAAATCTAAAGCATAATTTTGCTGGATATAAGATTCTTGGTTGGCATCCATTTTCTTTCAGAGCTTGATATATGTTTTACCAGGATCATATAGCTTTCAGGGTCTGGTTTGAAAAACCTGTACATGACCTAATTGTTCTCCCACTATATGTAATCAGATTCCTTTCTCTCATGGCTTTTAATATTCTCTCCTCATTCTGTATGTTAGGCATTTTCATTATAATGCGTCTTGGTGTGGATCTGTTGTGATTTTATGCATTTGGTGTCCTTTAAGCCTCTTGAATTTGGTTTTCCAATTCATTCTTCATGTTTGGAAAATTATCTGATATTATTTTATTGAATAGATTGTTCATTTCTTTATTTTGGAACTCTATGCTTTCTTCTATCCCAATAACTCTTAAATTTGGTATTTTTATGCTATCCCATATTTCTTGAATGTTCTGCTCATGATTTCTTACCATTTTCACTGTGTGGTCTACATTCTTTTAAAGATTATAGATTTTGTCTTCATTGTTTGAGATCCTATCTTCCAAGTGATCTAATCTAATCTAATTGGTAATGCTTTTAATTTGAACTATTAATTTGGTTATTTTCTTTCATTTCAAGGATTTCTCTTTGTTTGTATTTAGAACCTCATTGAAGTAATATTTTGTTTCCTGTATTTATTTATGTAGCTCTTTGTCAAGATCATCCTTTGCTCTCTTATGTCATCCTTTAATTCACAGAACTTTTTAATTATGTACATCCTAAACTCCTTCTTTGTAATTTCTTCTGTTGTTATGGCCATGGATTCTAATAATGTGGTATTTTGATTTGTTTGGGGCACTTTCTTACCTTGTCTTTTCATATTTATTTTATGTCTTCCCTTCTAGTTCTGTGAATCTGAGGCATTACCATTTTTACCCTACAGGGTTATAGTGTTTCAGTGGGGCTCCAATACTTATCCTTTGAGGTGAAGGACAATGTTAACAGATTCCAATATAATCAATATACAGCCTTAGAAACAATTAGTTGCTATAAATATGTTTACAGTTGGGTCACAATGTACAGAAATGGTGAATTCAATTATTACCTACAATATAATCAGTAGGTTTGTAAAAGGGTTTACAGTTTCTGATGGTGGACAAAGAATGGGGGGCGATATGTAGGATGATATGCTGAGGAGGTAGGAGGTGAGGTTATAGAGTTATTGTATCTTAGGAAGTGTGGAAGAGAAATGTAAAGAAGAAGGTTAGTAATTATCATGGATAACTAGGAAGCACTAATAAAAACATTTTTTAAAGTGAAAAAAAAAGGTGAGTAGAAGAGACTAGAGAGGAAGTAATTTTGGGTAGACAAGAAAGAAGGAAGACAGTATAGTACATAAAACAAACACAGATATATATTAAGAAAAAAAGTTAAAATAGTAAAAATTGGTGGGGGAAAAACAAGAATATACAACACAACTATAATATACTATTCAGAAGTCCAAGACCTCAAAATCCTAATTCATGCAAAGTACTTGGTTTCATATGTGTAGGGGGTATGAATGTGGGATAATAGGAAAGGAGAAGAAAAAAAGAAAAAAAATCTCAAAGAAACAAGGCTTGATATGGTTGAAGATCAGTATCTTTCCTGCTTCCCCTTTTATCCAATAGGTGGGGTCATCTGTTGTTAGCTGGTATCTCTGCCCTCAGGGTGGTGAAGGTAACCAAGGTGTCACTGTGCCAGGTTAGCAGCTGCTGGGGAGTGGGGGGAGTTAGAAACTGGGTACCTGCCAAGGCAGAGTTACAAACTGGGAGTTGCTCTCACTAAAGATGGTGCTGATGGTGCTCCAAGATGGAGGCATCTGCTTTCAGTGATGGGGTGTCAGGTGGGATGGGGGTATCCAACTGATAGCGTTGGACATGGGCGATGTGTTCAGAGAAAGCTCTGTGGCATGCAGTGTGTGGTTTCAGCTGTGTGAAAACCCTATGTGAAGTTCTTTGGTGCAGGCAGGCCAAGGCACCGCTTGCAGGGGACTGTCTCTGTTGCTGCAGAGTCCCAAGATGAAGGCCACTGGGGGAGCCCCACATTGGTAAATGAGGGTCCACACAGGAGTGGCGGCCAGAGTTCTTGCACGTGGGTAGCTGCTGGGTGTCCTGCGTAGAAGTGGCATCCAGGATTTCTGTTCAGGTGTGTGGCCAAAAGTTCTGCATGGATGTTGATGCCTATGGTCCTGCTTGGGCACTTGGTAGTCCAGCATGGGCAAGTAGTTGGGAGACCTACTCTGACGTTGAGGCCTGGAGCCCTGCATGGGAATGGTGACCGTGATTCCTGAGAGGTAGCAGGAATATCACTCAGAGAGAAATAGTATTCTCACTGCTTGAGTCCCAGGTCACTGAGTGGCACAGAATGCTGCCTCCCTCTGGTCTATCATCATGGATCAAGAAATCCCTTCTTAATGTTGGGTGGTGGGTTGGCTCTGTCAAGTAAAACTGAGCTCTCTGTTGTTATTGCTGGGTAGCTACCTCTGTTGGTACCACACATTTTGGAATTTGGAAATTTCTAATTTCACAAAGACCATGTCTTATGAACATATAGCCAACGGAGTCTGGGACAATACCCAGCATCAAGCATATAAGTTTAGCTATTGGAAAACATGGTAATATTCACCTTAAATAGCCTAAATAACTAGATTATAGAGTTACATTAATTACACTTTGGTTTTAATGCCAAATGGTTTATAAAAAATTCTTATTTTCAAAAAATTTTGGATATTGGTGTTGAAGATAAGGAACTTTGGTATTATGTGATATTGATAATCTTTCATAGTCTGCGATGTTATATTATGCTAGAAAAAAATCTCTGGTATTACTAAAAACTACTTCCTAACTAAGAAGAAAAAGACAAAGAGGTAAGCATGAAATAAACCCCCATATTGCCTCACAAATTTTCTATGTATTCTTTGGTAAAGAAACACACAATTTCGTAAGACTTAAGGATGTGGGCAAAAAAAGGAAGTGGTGGCATTCTAAAGAAGAATTCTAAAGTGGTAAAAGGTTGGATAAACAACTTGAAGAAGTCTTTGAAGGAAGAAAAGATTTGGAGCAGTTGCTAGAAAAGAGTGGGAGAGGGAGCAGCCTACATATTTTAAAGAATTATTGAGCAATTCAATGAAAAAGGAATAGGCAAATGAAAGAAATTAATTACCTTTACCAAGGGCATCTAGGAGTTTTTCCTCTTTAAATTATTATCTGTACCCTCCCTCTATAACCTCCCTCCACTGTGACAGTCCTCCAAACCACCAACTTCTGGGGCTTTCGACTCTCCAACAGTGTAAGGAATTAGGGACCAAGAACTCTGCTAAAAACCAAAAATAAAATGCAAAAGTTTGATTAGCAAATTGAGAATATAGTCTTTGGTATCAGAATCCTGGGTGAGTGAGGTGTGGTGGTACACGTGTAATCCCAGTGGCTTGGGAGCCTGAGGCAGGAGAAAGTTCAAAGTCAGCCTCAGTAGTTTAGCAAGGCCCTAAGCAACTTAGTGAGACCTTGTCTTAAAAATAAAAATAAAGAGGACTGGTAATATGGTTCAGTGATTAAGGACCCCTGGGTTTAATCCTCAGTACTTAAAAATTTAAAAAAGAAGGAGAAGGAAGAATGGAAAAGAAAAAAATGAAATAAAATCCTGGGTGATCTCTGACTTACTACATTGTAGCCACCTGGCTTCGAGCCAACCCTTCAACTTCCTTAAGTCTCTAGCTATTCACCTATAATATGTGGACTCACTGTCTTCAACCAAATTCTTATGCAATGCCTGCTATATTTAGGCACTTGCTAGAGGATGGGGATGTTAAGATGAGTAAGAGGGCTGTAATCCTCTTAAGCCTAAGAGGGGGGAGCCAGTCATTGCACAGAAAATAAAGAAAATTACTAGTTAGTTTTAGTTGTGACAAATGCTGCAAAGGAAAAGTACCTGCAAACTTAGAGTAAACTACTGTGGAACCTCTCCTAGTCCTGCAGAAAGGATGACAAAACAGCATATTCTCTGGATCTTTCTTGGGTCTCTCAGCACCTTCTGCCTTTAGTCCTCATATGGTGTTTTTTTTTTTTTTTTCTGAGACAATTCTTTATAGGGTTTTGAGGAAGTTTGATTTAATAAATTCATGTTATGCATTAAGATCAGCATGTAAAAAGTCCTTAAAAAATGTTTATTTTATTAGTAGTATTGCCAATAAAAATAATCGCAACTTATCCTTTCCATCACCAGAGCAACACCACCAGGTTTCAACACCAACCACATTGCAAGTAGCTGCCTATTCAATTTCTTTCCTCCCTTAGTCCTTTTCATATGCCGGATGTCCTGTCCCTTTTTATTTCCTGGATTGGTTCCAGCCCTCCCTATCTCACTAATTTTAATCAAAGTAATTCATGGGCATAATTAAAAAGACAAATAGCACTGGAGGTTTATGAAACTCTAGTTCACTTTTGAGTCTGCCTCCTCCCCCTTTCAGGGGGCAAATACTTGTCAATATTTTAGCTGTGTTTTTTTTCTGGAATTTACTCTTCTCTCTATTTGTATACACCACTGCTATGTTTTATTCATAAATTTTAGTCCTAATTAAATGAAGGGATAAATTCTGTTATCCCTTCATTTCTTCCCATATCCAAGTCTTTCTATGTCTTACTTCCAAAATGATTATTTTTTGTTGTTGTTGTTTTGGTACTGGTGATTGAACCTGGGGCATTTAACCACTCAGTCACATCCCCAGCCCTTTTTGTAAAATTTTGAGACAGTATCTTACTAAGTTGCTTAGGGCCTTGCTAAGTTGTGGAGGTTGGTCATGAACTTGTGATCCTCCTGCCTCAGCCTCCCAAGTTGCTGGGATTATAGGCGTCTGCTACTGCACCTGGCCACGTGGATTCATTCTCTTTTCTTTTTTCATTTATCTTGAAGAAAGTACTGCATGCACATAGTTAAGAAGATGAAGAGCACTAAAAAATGCGATAAAACAGTTGTGTCATCCATAATACACCTAGCTCCCTTTTTCAGAGAGAAGTTAACTCATTTTTTTTTATTACAATCCAATTCATGTTTCCTAATGGTACTTATGTTCTTTAAAGTTCACCATTTTTAGCTATTATCTTTTATATTCTGCTCTGGTAGATGAACACTTAGCTTTGCTACATCATTCTACCTGCATCCCATTTGCCATCCTTCCACTATACTTTTATTTGCATTACTATGACTATGCAAATATTCAGAGGGAAGTGTTGGCTGCATGTTATTTTCCTCTTTGTTTCTCCTGAAATTAATAATTGCATTGGAGCCATCTCAGGGAAATGACTTTGCAAGGTGTTTGTGGGGAATGGCTGAGGGAGATGTTTCAAATATTCACTGTGATTCATTCATATAATCCCCTTTAACCACATCTTTCATGCCTCCCTGTAAAAACCAACTGCTTTATCTCTCTGAAAATAATTTCCCAAACTTTTACCAGAGTAGGGGAGGGACTGTGGCCTCTCTTAGTATCTAAGGCATTCTTCACAACTTGCTACTAATTTTCCTTAATTTGGCCCCCACAACTTTATGCACACTTGAGGTACCTAGTACCTAGGTTCCAGTGATACAATCCATTGGGCATTCTGAAGTGAAGATGGTTGATTCTTGCCTTTCTCCACTGGCCAGTTTAGGATGTGGCTTTCAGAGGTCTGTTGAGTCAGTAACCACTTTTTGCATCAAATGCAGATTCTAAAGCTGTACTATGGTCCATCCTCCTGTTTTCTATCCTTCCTTCCTTTTGTTTCTTTCTAAAAAATTAATGTTGGTTTTATAGGATTTCAAGGGATTTTCTTGTTTTTTAAAAATTAGTGTTGTTTTTTTATAGGATTTTAAGGGAACAAAATAGAAGTGTGTTTTTATTCTCTCATACTTGAAAATTATTTGTCTCTCATCTTAACATGAAAGACACTTAACACTTGCTCTGAAGTGCTTGCCTTCTATCTGCCAAAATGGAAATTAGGGAGACCAGTTAGAGACTAATGCTTCAGTCAGGCAAGAAATGATATTGGTTTGGAAGATGCTGCAGATAGAGTTAAGTGACTGTGAATCCCCCTAGAGGGAATGTTCCCTCTGCATGGTGAAATGAGTTATATACTTAGATTTTCACATTGAAATGACCATGTCATATAGTGGGAGAAGAACTTAACTGACTTTTTCAGTCTGTGTTCGGAAATAAAAGACATGACATTTCTGGATTATGGAGGTTGTCTCTAGATCAACTTTGCAGCTCATTACAACCCTATTTTTTTCATCATGTGAAATAAGCAATAAGAAGTTTCACTAGTGTTGAGATTAAATATTTTTAAAATATGGAACATTCTTGATAATTAAAAACATTGCTAACTTGAAGAATAAAGATATAGTTGTTCATGGTCAATGATTCGATTTTCTTATTATGTGGTTATCTGTTCAACAGCAAATTTCAGGAAGCACTGGAACCTAAAGTCCTTATCTTATTGATGGGTACATTAGTTATTCATTATTCAGAAATAAACATGACAACTCTATGAGGAAACAGCATTATTTTTACCAACTAAGGGGGCACAGTTATTTTTGAAGTACAGAGTATTTCAAATGACTTTCTTATGACTTTTTATTTTTAGTGCAGCTAGCATTAAACTAACCAAATCATTTAAAATTTTTTTCTGCTTCTATATTAAAATGTGACTAACAGGTAAGCATTGTGTGGTGTATAACATGATGTTTCAGCATTGTGCAATGATTAGAGAAAGCTAATTACATGTGCATCATGACTTCCTATAACCTCTTGATTTGCATTACTTCTCTAGATTTGTACTCTGCTGAAATGTGAAACCACTGACTTGCACACCTGTGGTGGTTCAGTTGACACAGCTTCCACTAGGTTTGAATCGTTCTCCCTCAGTGGCACTTTCGGAACCCAGTATGTCTTCCCTGAGGTACTGCTGAGTGACGTTCAGCTTGCACCTAAAGAATTTCAGGTAACAATCTTTGCTTGATATTGCCAATTAATTTCATGTAAGAAGTACTTTTTGACCTCAAAACCCCCAAGTGCCTCCAAAAACCATAAAAGTCTCCATTTGAAAAAGGTATGGTTATTTGGGGGATCACGAAGGATACTGAGCGGGCTGAATTTCTTACCTGGAAGTTCTTAATGTAATAATGGGTGTCCTTGAAAATAAAGAAAGAAATCTCACTTGAGGAGTTCTAAGGTAAAAGAAACTGGACTATTTAAACTCTGTTGATTAGGAAGAATATTCAACAAGAAGAGTGCAGGACCAGTCCTACCACAGGTCCCTTTGGATCTCTGGGGACTGATGGCCTAGGGAAGTTTAAGGGAATCTTTCCAGTTGTATGGGTCAAGATCTGGTGTGATAATAGGCAGAAAGGAAAGAAAAAAGCTGAAGAAGAGAGAATTCATCAGTGGCTGATGTTGGCAAGGAAGCAAAAATTTTAAAATTTATAAAAAATTGCTTGCTTTGCCAGTGTCCTTCTCAGCCACATTATTCCACTGATGCTTCCTATAGGTTCCCGTCTCACTCCCCTTTCTAGGCAGAAACAACTTCTAGGGTGAGGGAGGACCATACAGAGGCTGGGAGACTGTGATAAGTGGCAGGGGATGATTGATGTTCATTTCAAACCTCCCATGGGTCAATCACTACTGACCATTTGCGACAACCTTTATTTTGTTGGAGAGGACTAGATCTGTCTCTTACATACTACCAAATCCGTTGTTTTATGTTTATTAACTCACGAATACTTCCTCGGGTAAGTTAATTTTAACAAATTGAAATAGACATTTCAATAACAAGTGAATGAGTGCCAGTTTCATAGCTTCCATTTATTTATGTTTAACAAACAACATTTCAAATATTTCTAAGGTTTCTTCTTATTTATTTATTTATTTTTGTGGTGCTTGAGATTGAACCCAGGGCCTCACACATGCGGCACAGGCACTCTACCAGGGAGCTACACCCCAGGCCTTCAAATATTTCTAATGAAACAAAATTCAGCCAGTATTTTTAAAAATTATTTCTTCATTCAGTTGTACTGTATTTGAGAAGTGTTGTGGAATTATATGACTTAAAGGTTGACCTTGTGTACTATTCTGTTTTCATTAGGTGTCAAGTGATGGACGTTTGTTTAGCCTGAAGCCAACATCTGGACCTCTGTTAACGGTCACTCTCTTTGGGAGGGTATACGAGAAGGATTTGGCATCAAATGGGTCACCTGACCTCTCAACAAATTCAGTAAAAATAATGTTAGTAGTTATAATACCTATTGTGTTCTCATTATGTTGGTAGAATATTTACATTTTCTCTTTTATTTGGGATAATTTTAAAAATAGCTTTTGCTAACAGTGGCCTCTGGTATAAGTAAGTGACTAATATTTCTCTTTATTTAGACAAACACACACAGCCGATTATGTAAGATTAATATAATATCTATTAATATCTACCTATAAAATTTGTCTGTATTTAAATTTTGGTCTTTCTAGGAACTGGATTGTTTGTGCCAAATGAATATCATGAATGTTTTATGCAAAAGAAATAAAAATTACGGGTTAAAAAACACAACAAGGGCTGGGGTTATAGCTCAGTGATAGAGCACTTGCCTAGCATGTGTGCAGCCCAGGGTTCGATTCTCAGTACCACATATAAATAAAGGTCCACTGGCAACTAAAAAAGTATTTAAAAAAACAAACCCACAATAAAGCCATTACAAAATACACTTACAAGAAGTTTGAATCTCTTGCCACTTCTATTATAACATATCTCTTACTCAGTTCTTTCTTTCTTTCTTTCTTTCTTTCTTTCTTTCTTTCTTTCTTTCTTTATTTATTTAATGTTGGTTGTTCAAAACATTACATAGTTCTTGATATATCATATTTCACATTTTGATTCAAGCGGGTTATGAACTCCCATTTTACCCCGTATACAGCTTGCAGAATCACATCAGTTACACTTTATTGCTTTACATATTGATAAACTCATGTCTGTTGTATTCTGCTGCCTTTCCTATCCTCTACTATCCCCCCTCCCCTCCCCTCCCCTCCCCTCTTCTCTCTCTACCCCCACTACTGTAATTCATTCCTCCCCCTTGTACTGTTTTTCCCTTTCCCCTCACTTCCTCTTGTATGTAATTTTGTATAACCCTGAGGGTCTCCTTCCATTTCCATGCAATTTTCCTTCTCTCTCCCTTTCCCTCCCACCTCTCATCCTTGTTTAATGTTGGTCTTCTTCTCGTGCTCTTCTTCCCTAGTCTGTTCTTAGTTACTCTCCTTATATCAAAGGAGACATTTGGCATTTGTTTTTTAGGGCTTGGCTAGCTTCGCTTAGCATAATCTGCTCTAATGCCATCCATTTCCCACCAAATTCTAGGATTTTGTCATTTTTTACTGCAGAGTAATACTCCATTGTGTATAAATGCCACATTTTTTTTATCCATTCGTCTATTGAAGGGCATCTAGGTTGATTCCACAGTCTTGCTATTGTGAATTGTGCTGCTATGAACATCGATGTAGCAGTGTCCCTGTAGCATGCTCTTTTTAGGTCTTTAGGGAATAGACCGAGAAGGGGAATGGCTGGGTCAAATGGTGGTTCCATTCCCAGCTTTCCAAGAAATCTCCATACCGCTTTCCAAATTGGCTGCACCAATTTGCAGTCCCACCAACAATGTACAAGTGTACCCTTTTCCCCACAACCTCGCCAGCACTTATTGTTGTTCGACTTCATAATGGCTGCCAATCTTACTGGAGTGAGATGGTATCTTAGGGTGGTTTTGATTTGCATTTCTCTGACTGCTAGAGATGGTGAGCATTTTTTCATGTACTTATTGATTGATTGTATGTCCTCCTCTGAGAAGTGTCTATTCAAGTCCTTGGCCCATTTGTTGATTGGGTTATTTGTTATCTTATTGTCTAATTTTCTGAGTTCTTTATATATTCTGGATATTAGGGCTCTATCTGAAGTGTGAGGAGTAAAGATTTGTTCCCATGATGTAGGCTCCCTATTTACCTCTCTTATTGTTTCTTTTGCTGAGAAAAAACTTTTTAGTTTAAGTAAGTCCCATTTGTTGATTCTTGATGTTAACTCTTGTGCTATGGGTGTCCTATTGAGGAATTTGGAGCCCGACCCCACAGCATGTAGGTCGTAGCCAACTTTTTCTTCTATCAGATGCCGTGTCTCTGATTTGATATCAAGCTCCTTGATCCATTTTGAGTTAACTTTTGTGCTTGGTGAGAGAAAGGGATTCAGATTCATTTTGTTGCATATGGATTTCCAGTTTTCCTAGCACCATTTGTTGAAGATGCTATCCTTCCTCCATTGCATGCTTTTAGCCCCTTTATCAAATATAAGAAAGTTGTAGTTTTGTGGGTTGGTTTCTGTGTCCTCTATTCTGTACCATTGGTCCACCCGCCTGTTTTGGTACCAGTACCATGCTGTTTTTGTTACTATTGCTCTGTAGTATAGTTTGAGATCTGGAATCGCTATACCACCTGATTCACACTTCCTGCTTAGTATTGTTTTTGCTATTCTGGGTCTTTTATTCTTCCATATGAATTTCATGATTGCTTTCTCCATTTCTACAAGAAATGCCGTTGGGATTTTGATTGGCATTGCATTAAACCTATAGAGAACTTTTGGTAATATCGCCATTTTGATGATGTTAGTTCTGCCTATCCATGAACAGGGTATGTTTTTCCATCTTCTAAGGTCTTCTTCAATTTCTCTTTTTAGGGTTCTGTAGTTTTCATTGTATAAGTCTTTCACCTCTTTTGTTAGGTTGATTCCCAAGTATTTTATTCTTTTTGAGGATATTGTGAACGGCGTGGTTGTCCTCGTTTCCATTTCAGAGGATTTGTCGCTGATATACAGGAATGCCTTTGATTTATGCGTGTTGATTTTATAACCTGCCACTTTGCTGAATTCATTTATTATCTATAATAGTTTCTTTGTAGACCCTTTTGGGTCTGCTAGGTATAGAATCATGTCATCTGCAAATAGTGATAATTTAAGTTCTTCTTTTCCTGTTTTTATGCCTTTAATTTCTTTCGTCTGTCTAATTGCTCTGGCCAGTGTTTCGAGAACTATGTTGAACAGAAGTGGTGAAAGAGGGCATCCCTGTCTTGTTCCAGATCTTAGAGGTAATGCCTTCAATTTTTCTCCATTCAGAATGATGCTAGCCTGAGGCTTAGCATAAATTGCTTTTACAATGTTGAGGTATGTTCCTGTTATTCCTAGTTTTTCAAGAGTTTTGAACATAAAGGGATGCTGTACTTTGTCGAATGCTTTTTCCGCATCTATCGAGATGATCATATGGTTCTTATTTTTAAGTCTATTGATGTGGTGAATAACATTTATTGATTTCCGTATATTGAACCAACCTTGCATACCAGGGATGAATCCTACTTGATCATGGTGCACAATTTTTTTGATATGTTTTTGTATCCGATTCACCAGAATTTTATTGAGGATTTTTGCATCTAGGTTCATTAGAGATATTGGTCTGTAGTTTTCTTTCTTTGAGGTGTCTTTGTCTGGTTTCGGAATCAGGGTGATGTTGGCCTCATAGAATGAATTTGGCAGAGCTCCCTCTTTTTCTATTTCCTGAAATAGCTTGAAAAGTATTGGTATTAGTTCCTCTTTAAAGGTTTTGTAAAACTCTGCTGTATACCCTTCCGGTCCTGGGCTTTTCTTAGGTGGTAATCTTTTGATGGTTTCTTCTATTTCCTCAATTGATATTGGTCTGTTTAGGTTGTCTATATCCTCCTGACTCAATCTGGGCAGATTATATGACTTAAGAAATTTATCGATGCCTTCACTATCTTCTATTTTATTGGAGTATAAGGATTCAAAATAATTTCCGATTATCTTCTGTATTTCTGAAGTGTCTGTTGTGATATTGCCTCTTTCATCCCGTATGCTGGTAATTTGAGTTCTCTCTATTCTTCTCTTCATTAGCATGGCTAAGGGTCTGTCAATTTTATTTATTTTTTCAAAGAACCAACTTTTAGTTTTGTCAATTTTTTCAATTGTTTCTTTTGTTTCGATTTCATTAATTTCAGCTCTGATTTTAATTATTTCTTGCCTTCTACTTCTTTTGCTGTTGTTTTGCTCTTCTTTTTCTAGGATTTTGAGATGAAGTATGAGATCATTTATTTGTTGGTTTTTTCTTTTTTTAAGGAATGCACTCCAAGCAATGAATTTTCCTCTTAGAACTGCTTTCAATGTGTCCCATAGATTCCGATATGTTGTGTCTGTGTTTTCATTTAACTCTAAGAATTTTTTAATTTCCTCCTTGATGTCTTCTAAAACCCATTGATCATTCAGTAACCTATTGTTCATTCTCCAAGTGATGCATGATTTTTCCTTCCTTCTTTTATCGTTGATTTTCAGTTTCATTCCATTGTGATCAGATAAGATGCATGGTATTATCTCTACTCCTTTATATTGACTAAGAGTTTCCCTGTGACATAATATATGATCTATTTTTGAGAAGGATCCATGTGCTGCTGAGAAAAAAGTGTAGCTGCTTGATGTTGGGTGGTATATTCTATATGTGTCAATTAAGTCTAGGTTGTTAATTGCATTATTGAGTTCTATAGTTTCCTTATTCAGCTTTTGTTTGGAAGATCTGTCCAGTGGTGAGAGAGGTGTGTTAAAGTCTCCCATGATTATTGTATGGTGGTCTATTAGATTCTTGAACTTGAGAAGAGTTTGCTTGATGAACATAGCAGCCCCGTTGTTTGGGGCATATATATTTATGATTGTTATGTCTTGTTGGTTCCCTTGAGCAGTATGTAGTGTCCCTCTTTATCCCTTTTGATTAACTTTGGCTTGAAATCTATTTTATTTGATATGAGTATGGACACTCCTGCTTGTTTCCGCAGTCCATATGAGTGATATGATTTTTCCCAACCTTTCACCTTCAGTCTATGTATATCTTTTCCTATCAAATGCGTCTCCTGCAGGCAGCATATTGTTGGGTCTTGTTTTGTGATCCATTCAACTAGCCTGTGTCTCTTAATTGGTGAGTTTAAGCCATTAACATTTAGGGTTATTACTGAGATATGGTTTGTTCTTCCAGCCATAGTTTGTTTATTAATGCTATTAAACCTGATTTGTTTTCCTCTTTGATTATTTTCCCCCCTTTACTGTCCTACCTCCCACTGTTGGTTTTTGTTGTTGTTTTCCATTTCCTCTTCCTGTAGTGTTTTGCCAAGGATTTTTTGAAGAGATGGTTTTCTAGCTGCAAATTCTTTTAACTTTTGTTTGTCGTGGAATGTTTTAATTTCATCTTCCATCCTGAAGCTTAATTTCGAGGGATACCCGATTCTTGGTTGGAACCCATTTTCTTTTAGCGTTTGAAATATGTTATTCCAGGATCTTCTAGCTTTCAGAGTCTGTGTTGAGAGATCAGCTGTTATCCTGATTGGTTTACCCCTAAATGTAATCTGCTTCCTTTCTCTTGTAGCTTTTAAAATTCTCTCCTTATTCTGTATGTTGGACATCTTCATTATAATGTGTCTAGGTGTGGATCTCTTATGATTTTGCACATTCGGGGTCCTGTAGGCTTCTAGGATTTGGGATTCTGTCTCATTCTTCAAGTCTGGGAAGTTTTCTTGTATTATTTCACTGAATAGATTGCTTAATCCTTTGGTTTGGAGCTCTGTGCCTTCCTGCATCCCAATGACTCTTAAGTTTGGTCTTTTGATATTATCCCATAGTTCTTGAATGTTCTGCTCATGGTTTCTTAGTAGACTTGCTGAGCTATCTATGTTCTTTTCAAATTGAAATACTCTGTCTTCATTGTTTGATGTTCTATCTTCTAAGTGATCCACTCTGCTGGTAGTATTCTCAATTGAGTTTTTAAGTTGGTTTATTGTTTCCTGCATTTCTAGGATTTCTATTTATTTGTTTTTTATTACCTCTATCTCCCTGTGAAATTGATCTTTTACTTCCTGGATTTGTTTGTCAATGTGATCTTTCATTGTCTGATTTTGCTGTCTCATGTCTTCCTTGAGACTCCAGATCATCTGAAGCATGTATGTCCTGAGCTCTCTATCTGACATTCCATCTGTTGCAGCTATTACCTCTTCTAAAGTTGAGTTGACCTGCATTGCCTGTGGTCCTTTCTTTCCTTGTCGTTTCATACTACTGGCGTTTCTTTCTGCTTGGTGAAATTGTTGTGTCTTTGATATTTTCCCTCTATTTATTTATATTGCTCTTGTATAGTTGAAAAATCACCCTTGCAGGGCAGGTAGTGGCTGTGATTCTCCTCCAATTAGTGTGATCCGTCTACCATGCTGGCAGGCCCTAGGTCTGCTCTGCTGGTCGGTCAAAGGTCCGCCTACCCAGCAGGCGCCAGGGGCACCTGTGTCACTCCGTAGGTTGCTGGGCCTAACCTCCCGATGGGTCGCAGGTTTCCCTAGCTTGCAGGCACTGAGGGAGGGGCCGGTTCCATCCCTCAGAAGGCCGCTGGGCCCAATCTGCCGGTGTTCACAATCCCGCCTACCTTGCAGACACTGGGGGAGGGGACGGGCCTGGCCCTCAGCCAGCCGCCGCCGGACCTATCCTAGTGGGTCCGGTCCACGTTCTCCACAGGAGCGTGTAGCTGCTCTGTCACTTGGCTGATTGCTGGGCCTGACCCGCCCGCCCGTGGGTTGCAGGTTCGCCTAGCTTGCAGGCACTGGGGGAGGGGCCGGTTCCGCCCCTCAACAGGCTTTGGGCCCTATCTGCTGGTGTTCACAGCCCCGCCTACCTTGCAGACACTGGGGGAGGGGACGGGCCTGGCCCTCAGCCAGCCGCCGGACCTGTCCTAGTGGGTCCGGTCCGCGCTCCCCGCAGGAGCGTGTAGCTGCTCTGTCACTTGGCTGGTTGCTGGGCCTGACCCGCCCGCCCGTGGGTTGCAGGTTCGCCTAGCTTGCAGGCACTGGGGGAGCTCTCTTACTCAGTTCTGCTTAAGATTTTCAATGGTTTTATTTGTTTGCTGTATTTATTATTTACATAAACATCAAATTTCAATTCTCTTATGGGCTAAATATGTCACCAAAAACTCATAAATTGAAGTCATTAACACCTCATATCTGAGAATGTGATTGTATTTGTAAATATGGTCTTAAAAGAGGTAAAATGAGATCATTAAGGTGGACCCCAATCCAATGTGACTCGTTTTCATATTAGAAGAGTCAATAAGGACACAGACATGCACAGGTGAAGACTGTGAACACCTGAAAGCCAAGGAGAGCGTTAGGAGAAACCAAACCTAACAACACATTGATCTTCAACTTCTAAGCCACAGAATCATAAGAAAATAAATTTCTGTTGCTTAAATCACCCAGTCTGTGGTAGTTTGTTGTGGCAGTCCTACCACAATAATACGTCCCATCCTCCCTCTCTGCCTGTCCCCCACCATATGGTGCAAAATGGTGGGACGTAGGGACAGAAAGGAAAGGCAGATAGGGCTTTGCATTACTTTGCTTGGGACACTGATCAAGGGACCTGCCTCCTCTCCAAACAGAGGGGGGATGTGAGCTTTATTGATTTGATTTGCCTTAGAGGGCTAAAGCCTGGGCATTTTTCCATTAGTCAGAGGCATGGTTCCAAGAGATGTTTCTTCTTTTGTGAGACTCAGACCACTGGGTGTGACAGGATTCAGATGTGAGCAGTGGAAACATGAAGGTAACGGGATATTTCTATAAACTGGCCACTGTGCCTACCCCGACATGCTTTCTTTTAAAAAACAACTTACCTGCAGCCCTGTCTGGCTTATATCAATAGAATGTTCTGTTCCTTTAATAACAACCTATTATCTGCTGAAGAAATGCAGGCCAGAAATGGCAATAAGAACAACAGAAATGATCTTTGGGAGGTGTTTGTGACCCTTACAAAGACCAGGTTCCAGAATGCCAGGAGACAAGGATAATTCCTCTAATCATAAAATCTGTCAGAACAGGTTTCAATTAGAACTGGTCAGCATGGGACAAAATGACCTAGAGTTCCATCAGACATTTACTGTGTACAGCAGAGACTTGGAAGTCTAATGCAATCCTGTTGTCAGTCAAAAGTCAAGAGATGGACCTGGGCAGGATTCCCTGGAAACTTCCCTGGGACGCCCAATTAAACTAGAGGGCAGAAGGGGCATGCTTTCATTATGGTTTAGATATTAGGTGCTCCCCTAAAGTTCATATGTGAGACAATGCAGAAAGTTTAGATCTGAAATGATTGGGTTATGAGAGTCTTCACTTAATCAGTGTGTTAATCCCTTGGTAGGAATTAACTGGGTGGTTACTGTAGGCAGTTAGGCAGTGGCTAAAGGAGGGGGGTGGTCCATTAGGGCATGCCTCTGTGGTTTATATATTTTTTTCATGGTGAGGGGAGCTCACTCTCTCTCTTTCTTCTTCCTAGTGTGACATTCTGAAACAGTTTTCTCTGCCACACTGTTCTGCCATGATGTTCTACTTCACCTCAGGCCCAGAGCAATGGAGTTGGCCTTCTATGAACTGAGACCTCTTCTGTGTGCTCCCAAATAAGCTTTTTTTTTTTCTCTTCTAAAACTATTCTTTTAGTCACAGTAGGAAAAAAACCCACACAAACAAACAAACCAAAAAGCTGACTAAAACATCATACTTCTCGTCTCTGAGAGGACCGACAATGTCCCTTGAGTGTGTCCCCATTTTCCCATTTCCTATCCCTTCTAATAAACTTTGCTCCTCTTTTACTCAGACTTGTGTCTTTCCTGTAATCCTCTCAAGCAAGAACATAAGAATCCAGGGTAGGAATCACCATGGCTGCCTCACTCTGACTCCTTGGGTTCCTTCAGCTCCTCAGGTTCCTCTGTGGGTCCACTCACAGCAGGCGGTCAGTCAACTTGTCCTGAGAATTTCTCACTTTGTCAGCTGGTGCCATCATCCCGGGCAAACATCCTGGCATTGTGGCTGGATATGGGTCTTATAATGGGGCTGAAAAACTTTGGGTGCTTGGGCTGATATATCTACCAAAAAATCCCACAAAGCTGGGGTATTAAAACCAGACCAGCCCCCATGAGCAATCAACATATCCACATGACAAGCCAAGTAGAATCTGACCAAAAAGTTATGGCACCAAAGGGAACAAACTTCACATGAAGACAGGCCAAAGGTTTTCATCCCGTTTGAGTTGCCCATCAAACATCTGCAGGCCCAAAGGAAGAGTCCGTGTGTTTCAGCAAAAGTGGCCTTCAATTCCTTGAGACATAACCTCCACAACCATTATTATGAAAACACACACATCACAGGTGCTATCTGTAGCAAAGAACGAGGGAAATTAATAATAATGTATTTCCCAGCTGTCTGTGTGACCTCCCAAATTAGTGATTTTGGTCGGGGAGTGGCATAGGAGATTGAATCCAGGGTCATTTTTCCACTGAACGACATCCCCAGTTCTTTTTGTTTTTCATTTTGAGACAGGGTCTCCCAAATTTGCTTGGGGCCTTGCTAAATTGTGGAAACTCAGAATTCAAACTTGCAATCCTCTTGCCTCAGCCTCCTGAGTCTCTGGTTTATAGGCATGAGCTACTGCACCCAGCCCAAATGAGGGATTTTAAGTTGACTAAAAAATAAGTAAAGCTGGACAGTTTATCCCTGGGAACGATTTCATCTTGTGTAAATATTCTGCTTCAGTGGTTTTATCAGAGTTTCATGACAGGTCAGGGAAAAGAGCACAAAGGCAGAGAAACAGCAAGCCTTGTGACAAAGGGGCAATTGTTTATCACATCCTGAGGTTCATTTCATTGTCCCAGGTTTTGTCCCATTGTGGTGGCCCCTGTGACTCAGGGTCACTCTTGGAGATGCCGTTAATGTGTGGTTGGGGTTGCAGATTCATCTCAAGGCTTTGGTGGTGCTGAAGAACTTTAATAATCTCTACTTTTGGTCTAAGTAAGGTTGAATTTCCAGAATTATTAATTCATCAAATGGAACTGCTATGGAAGAGTCTTAAATACATTATCATATGTGTTTAATTAAATGATTTTTTAAAAAGCAGCAAGATTTTTTTCTAATAATCTATGAAAATATATACGTAAAAAATGAAAAAAACGGACTCAAATAATTTTAGTTCTCTAAATAGCAAGACGAATATTGAAAAAGTCAGTTAGATATCAAAAGTTATCCTGAAACACCTGATTTGGTTCTCATACTGATAACTGACATCTGGTTTTCCACATTTCCTTTGCTTCTCTATCCTGTAGAGGTTCTGGGGCTAATGTTCTGTCCATGCATTACTCTAATTATGGCTTTTGTAAAGACAATAAAAGTTTTAAACAAGGACAATATCCTGCATCCAGTAGGAATACTTAGGCAGCAGGTTTTAGTTGTACAATAGAATTTTTGCTTTAAGGACAGACTGTGAAAAATATATCTGTGCTCTAATAATAATCATACCTATCCAGAGATGACATAATTAATATGAAACCCAGTAGATAAAATAGTAAGAGACTAGAGCGGTGGGGCACGCCTGTAATCCCAGTGGCTTGGGAGGCTGAGGCAGAAGGATGCAGTTCAATGCCAACCTCAGCAAAAGTGAGGTGCTAAGCTACTCAGTGAGACCCTGTCTCTAAATAAAATACAAAATAGGGCTGGAGATGTGACTTAGTGGCCGAGTGCTCCTGAGTTCAATCTCTGCTACCCACCTCCTCTGACCCCAAAATGTAATAAGTAAGACTAGGACCTAGTAAATGTAAATAGCACTTTACATTTGAAGACAGTTATCATCAAAACTTAAAATTTGAACAAAGTAAACCCCAAAATTAATAGTGTTGCAGAATAGTGCAGTTACTCTATACATCATTTTTATCAGAAATCTTGGTGAAACTAAAAGTAAAAAAGGGCTAATTTCTACAATGTAGAAAGGGAAGAGGTAAAGAAAAAGGAAGGGGAAGAAAACCCATGAGAGTGCTCCAAAATCCAATAAAAACATAGCATTTTTTTTTAAAATCTAAAAGACAGAGCTTCTTAAAATGGCAATGCAAAAGACCACCTGCTTACTGATACATGTACACGTAAGTATGTCCACACCCTGATGACCATACACCTGCCAAAGCACAAGTGGGGACTGTTGTGATTTAGATCTGAAATGTCCCACAAAGGCACATGTGTTGAAGCTTTGCTCCCCAATGCAGTAGTGCTCATAGGTAGACTTTGGGGGACTGATTGTATCTCGAGGAGTCTGGTTTCATCTGTGGATTAGTCCTTTAACAGCTGAATGGATCACTGGGAGAGGGCAAAAGCTGCAGGCAGTGGGGCATGGTTGGAGAAAGTAGGTCACTGTGAATGTGCCTTTGAGAGCTATATCATGTAAGAGGTCCTCCCTCTCACACCCCTGCCCGCTTCCTGGCTGCTATGAATTAAGCAGCTTTGCTCTGCCACACCTTTTCACTGTGATATTTTGCCTCACCACAAGACCAAAGCCAGCCAACCATGGACTAAGTCTCAGAAACTGTGAGCCAAAATAAATCTTTCCTCCTTTAAGTCATTCTTGGTATTTTGATCACAACAATAAAAAGCTAACCAACATAGGAACCCAAACTTGGACACGGATGGAGATTAAGATAGGCCAGCTGTGTTTATACTTCTAGAAAAATGCTTATGACAAAAAGGTTTGTTTGGGTGTGGTGCTGATAGGAAACAAACTGTGGATCACTTCAAAGGCCAACCCTCAGAAATGCCATCTGACTGGGAGATGTGCCTGTCGTGTGTACACAGAAGGCTGAGTTCTCTTGCTCAACAAGTGAGGTAATCTCACTTCCTCCAGCCTCCTGCAACTTGGGAGCACCTGACCATTGTATTGTCTCTTCATCACTAGGGACAAGTAAAATTTTAAACATTAAAGTTA
This sequence comes from Urocitellus parryii, assembly GCF_045843805.1. Classification (NCBI taxonomy): domain Eukaryota; kingdom Metazoa; phylum Chordata; class Mammalia; order Rodentia; family Sciuridae; genus Urocitellus; species Urocitellus parryii. Next base: position 31,339,237 of record NC_135538.1, read on the forward strand.
AACATTTCCTGAGCATGAGTGCTGGAGAGCAAGATCTCTCTGGTCTGACTCTTACCCCACAGGGACATGAATGCCCTCGGGATCAATGGAATCCTGCAACTGGTGGTTTGCTAACAACACTGACCTAGACTGATGAAGTTCTGATTGCAGTTTTGAGACAGGACACTGGGGTGGATGGAAGTCAGGAGGTGGGACCAGTACAGAAAGGCCAGCTGAGCAGTTGAATGCCTCTTGGAAATGTGGGGGCCATGATCACAATGACACCATTTACACATTCTGGAATTTTGTGCCATAAGGTGGGGTGCAAGAATGCTGACTGGAGAGTCATTGGCTGTGGCTCTTCATCCAGCCTTTTGTCATTTTCTTTATTATTTACAAATGTACTTCCCTGATGATGGAAGAGCTTCAGAGATTCTGCAACAGAGACTTAGGGAGGCAGTGGAGAGTAGGAGAGGGATGAATGTGGACTCCAGGCTGGGACATTTTCTTCATTTCAATTCACTCTGGGTTTCTGGAAAAAAAACTTTTTGTATCTCTATAAATACACTGGTATAAAAATTAAGAGTAAAATCACAGAAGTTTCAGATCGTAAGAACAGCCTGCCCTTGGAGAAGGTTCCAAAGTGCCTGTGTCTACTGGCTGGAGTGAAGGGTGCTCCTTCTTGCCTTGAACCCATGATTCTGCAAAATACTCAAAATTACAAAAAAAAAAAAGGAGAAAAACAAACAATTATAAACTAAAAAATACCCCTGCAGGATTCTATAGCCTATTCATCCTAATATCCTGAAGCCAGAGCATATTTAACTCCTCATATCCTCAAAGTATAGTCACTATTTCCTGTGCTTGATAGACCCCAGCATTCTGCTCAGTGCATGTCTTAGGTGTGTCGTGGCCCTGGCAAGAATTACTGCATTTTAAAAATAATATTTCAAGTGCATTCTATTATTTTTGAGGTATAAAAATAATAAAAAGCATTTTCAAGTACATTCTAAAGTCATGCACTTCCTCAAACAAAACAACCTGCCCTTAAGCAAGCACTATTTTATTTATTTTAAAGCAATAACACTGAAGCATAGGGAAGTTGAGTAATATATTCAAGGTTAACAAATAATAAATAGTTGAACTTGGATAAAATGCCAAGCTTCTTCTACTTCATATGTATATACTCTTTCACTGGGCCATACTTTCTCTTCAGAATGTGTATTGTTTAGCATAAAGTAGGTTATGGTGCTATAACAAATAATAACAAAACTCTCATAGCTTAATACAACAAAAGTGTTTTCCTTATGTGAAGTTATTTCCAGGGCAATTTGCCACTGGGTCATAGCTCAGGATCACAGGCTTTTTTCATATTATATGACCTCCTTATCAACATTTGCTTCCAAAGTGAGGATATATATAGCACAGTGGTAGAGTGCATGTTCAGCATGTAGAAGATTCTGGGTTTAATCCCCAGCAACACAAAAACAAAAACAGACAAAAAACAAACAAACAAACAAACAAACAAACTGTGCTTTCACAATTTCTTGAGCATGAGAAAAGAATATGGTGAAATTGTACATTCCCTCCTGAATCCTATCAGACAGAATGATACATATCTTTTCCAGTCATATTTCTTTGGCTAATGCAGGACATATGATCGTGCCAAATTCAACTGGGGTAGGAAGTATAATTCCATTGTAGGTCTAGGAAAGGGAAGAGATTAATAAATGCTGTTGAGTGCTAGAAATATCTATCACTGAATCTGACTTTCTCAAAGATATATATCTTGCATTCTTCTTCAAATCCAGCTTGCAGAAATTACTTTACAAATGTTAAATGTCTTCCGTGAGTTGCCCTTATTTTCCACCTGTAATAACATTGTACTTCTTACCTTCTGATTCATTATTTTGTTGTCAGCCTCAAGTACACGTCAATTGTAATCTCCTTTTTCTTCAAAGAGAAGGTTAAGGCCAGGGTTTTCCATCCCCTTCCCTTTCCATGGACCTGAAGGTTATTTTACTTATATCTGCTTGTTGAGAGGATATAAAGGTATCATTGACATTTTTCTGTAAATACTTCATAGTTTACTAGACATTTGTACATACTTTTATTTTAATTTCACAAAGTAGCACATTTTTATCTACTTTGCATTAGAAAGCAAAATGTTCAGTTCAGATCTTATAAAATGTGTATAAATCCTCAAACCAGAATCTATTAACTTCATGTTCAATGCTTTATCTACCATTGTACATTGCTATTATTATTGTTATTCTTTTTTTTCTTTCATAGAGCCATGGGAAGCTGGTTTTTGTTATTTGAAGGATGCAATGTTAGTCCTGAGTTAAGTATTGGACACTGATTTCTTGCTCAATGATTATTAATGTCAGATTTCAATTATATTTTTCCTTTCATATGAGAGACATGTCACATTCCTCATAGTTAATTTTTATCTTTAATTGCTTCAGACTTTGAGAGAATAGAGAGTAAGGGCTAAAGTGAAAGTACAGGATTAATATGAAAGTATATATATATATATATATATATATATATATATCCCGAAATAAAAATAAAAGTTGATCTTATCTGTCAACGTGGCACAGAGAATAAAAATTTTCCTTGAGAATATTGTAACATAAAGAATGGGAGTTTTTCAGACTTGAAAGGTAAATTTAGGAGCATCTGTGAACGGAAGAGTGAGTTTTTTAATCCTGTTTTGAAATCACTCTCCATAGTGATCGAGCTATAGAAACACATCAAAAGCTCTTATCAGCTTGAACCCCCTGTTTAGCCATCAATACTTTCTAGAAACTGTGACTACATGACAAAGTAAACAGGACCCACCTGTCACCATGGTGGTACATTATTTGATAATGTTTGGGCACTGTGTATTGTAGACATGTTAATTGGATAGGCTTTGAATTGAATTATGAAGATGTTAGGATCACAAATGTGCTATTTTGACAGACTGTGATGTTGACTTAATGAAATTAGTTGTGAACCAACTGACTTTTCCCTTTCTGTCTATGATAAAATCTCACCTTGCCCTATCAAAGATAATTAACTAAAGGCTTATTTGTTATCATAATATGAGTAAAAATTAATCGAAAAGACTGCAGTTGTGTGTACTTATACCAGGAAACTAGGTGTTATAGACCTTGTTTATAAAAGCACTGTACAAAAAAATAAATTCAGTGGCCTGAAAATAGCTCCCTAAGTATGTATATATGTATGTGTATGTGTGTGTATATATATCTATGTATCTACAAATATCTTAATTTTAACAAAGAGATATGCTAAAATTATCTTCAGATATTTCTGCTAAAAATGGAATACTTTTGGTGATTAAGACAGTTATGAATACTATTTTGAAAATGTTTGGAAATTACAATTAGTATGTTATCTCATTTGACTAGTATATAGTTAATAAGATTACCCAGCCCAACTATTGACAGATAGATAAGTAAAGTTCTCACTAATGTAGTAATCTCAGTTTTCCCTACCCAGATATTTGGAGGATCTGTGGGAGGAATTAGACTCTAGGACTTTTTTTTTTCCCTTTCCAAATTCTTGGTGGTAGTTAGGAGGTAGAACTCTGAAGTCAGACAAATCAGGAATCAAATTCCAATGCTGCCCTTAATAGTAAGTTATTTTATCTAGTTCTTAGTTCATCCCTTTGTAAAAAAAAATGTTTATAAAATAGTTTCTATCCTTTGAATTTGTTGTGGAAATAAACTTGGGATTTCATGTAATGCCCGTAGCCCAGTGACTGGTACAGGGTCATTAAAACTCCTTGTCATCCTCTTCTTCCCTTCTCTTTTTCCCCTCTATTTTTCTCCTTTCCTGTTTGCCTTCACTTCTCCTCTCTTTTGTACCCTCCTATTTTTGCTTATTAATCCTCTATTATTGCAGACACTGCACACAGGATGTCCAGGTTCTCCAGGAGTTCCTAAAACCAGAGAAGGACCTGACAGACCCTGTGGGGAATCCACTCTTATCAATGTGGCTGTTTTCCTCACTTTTCCATCTCACAGGAGAAAATAAAAAGTGAGAAAGATAAAGTCATTTCATAAGAGGCCACTCCATTCTTTGCCTTTGGAGGAGGAACCAACTTAAAAAAAAAAAAAAAATTCTAGAAAAATTTGTAGAACACTGCCCTCTGTAGGTAGGTGTCCATATATCACAGCTGAGTCAGAGATTCAAGTTCACTAAGAAATTAACATTCCAGCTATAGTTTCTTAGGAATGGTTCAGAAAGAGAAAAAAACAAACAAACAAACAAAAAACCCCTGAAATGTATAAGCTGCCTTGTTAACATGACATGCTATGATTTGTGGTGACCAAAGAATTGATAAAAAGACAGTCCCCTAAAGATCTACCCTGTGATAGTCATGGAGAGGTTCAAAAGAGGAGATGTTGGGATGAGTTTATTCAACCTGTTTCCCCAAAAGCACTTTACATATATAAGAATTGATGACATTCGGTCTTTCCTCGTGACTCTGAACTAAACACAACCTTTGATATGCCACCTTGTTTTCTAGCCTTCATATTATTATTAGCTTCCATAACTATTATTTCTACTAAGTGCTAGGCCCTGTACATGTAAAGATTCCAAATATGCTAAGATATTTAAATACAACTCTTCTAGATACAATAAGATATTTACATATATAGGACCATGGCATACATCTTTGTTTGTATGTGGTGCTGAGGATCGAACCCGGGCCGCACACATGCCAGGCGAGTGCGCTACCACTTGAACCACATCCCCAGCCCCTAGGTGTGGAATCTTACAGCCCCTGTGTTGATTCACTGTGTAGAAAATTTCATGTACATCCCTCAGTGAAATCAATGTCTTTGGGCATAGTCATACTCATTTTTATGTTGAGCACTTGGTCCTTGGACAGCCATTCATGCTGTGTCCCTATAAAGAAGAGCTCTCAAATGGAAAGACATGGGAAAAGTTTTGAGGAAAGAGAGAGGTGGGCAGGTATCAGGCCAAAACTTCACTAGCTTTACTGTAAAAATTGAGGCATGAAAAGCAATCCTTAGTGACAAAAGTGAAGCAGGAAGCATTGTACTACAGAGCTGTAGTAATAGAACAGCATGATAGTGTCAAAAAAAAAAAAACAATCCAGATATGAAGACCAATCAAACAGAATAGAAGACACAGAGACAAACCCACATATACACAGTTAGCTCATAAGACAAAGATGCTATAAACATACAGTGGAGAAAAGATAGCCTACTCAACAAGTGGTGTTGGGAAAACTGGAACTCTTTATTTAGTAGAATGACATTAAACCCCATCACTCAACTGAAATCAATAAAGAACCTAGACATCAAATCAGAGACTCTGAGCCTACTAGAAGAAAATGTAGGCCCAACTCTCCATCATGTCAGCCTAGGAACTGACTTCCTCAATAAGACTCCTACAGTGCAAGAAGTAAAATCAAGAAATGGTAGTAAACTAAATAGCTTCTTCACAGCAAAGGAAATAATCAAGAATGTGAAGAGAGAACTTGCAGAATAGGAGAAAATCTTTGCCAGCTGTATCTCAGAAAGAGCATTAATTTCTAGGGTATTCAAAGAACTCAAAAAACTCAACATCAAAAAATGCAAATAGCCCAATTAATAGATGGACAATGTGCCTGAACAGGCACATCACAAAAGATGAAATATGAATGGTCAACAAATATATGAAAAAATGTTCAACTACGTATAGTATCTATACACAATAGAATATTACTCAGCCTGAAAGAAGAATGAAATTATGGCATTTGCTGGTAAATGGATGGAATGGAGACTATTACGCTAAGTGAAACAAGCTAGTCTCCAAAAACAAAAGGCCAAATGTTCTCTCTGTATGTGGCTGGTAACACACAATAAGGGGATTCGAGAATAGAAGTTCATTGGATTAGACAAGGAATAGATGGGGATGGGATTAGGAATGACAGCAGAATGAATTGGACATAACTTTCCTATGTTTATCTTTGAAACTATGACCAGTGAGGATCAATTAGGATCCCATTCATGTATAGGCACAAGAATGGGATCCTAATTGGAAAAGTTATAATTCATGTGTGTTCAGTATGTCAAAATATGCTCTACTGTCATGTCCATCTAAAAAGAGCAAATAAAAATGTTTTAAAAATTGAGGAGTGAGGGGCTGGAGTTGTGGCTCAGTGGCAGAGCACTTGCCTCACATGTGTGAGGCACTGGGTTTCATTCCCAGCATCTCATATAAACAAATGAATAAAATAAAGATCCATCAACAACTAAAAAAATATTTTAAAAAATTGAGGGGTGAATAGGAAAGGGGAAGATCCTCATATTAGTTATTCTCCTGAAGCCTGAGACACTTCCAGAACATTTTCAGAGAAATAACACATGTCCATGACAAAGTTGTTTATATGCAGTTTTGTGTTGAGATAAAAATCATTTTATTTTTATGTTAACAGAAAATTACCAACCCCATATGTAAATGTTTAATGCAATTATAAAAATTGACATCTGCTTCTTCAGTTTTGTTCAATCAGCCATTTTTGTGTGTGTGCAATATGTTCTTCCTATACTACTTGCTTACTGTAGTTTTAGAATGGAGAAAAGGATATCAGCAAAATGGCTTAAAATTTCCATCTTCTTGCTTTGTTTGGTGGTAGAAAATCTTATAGTATTTCTTTTGTAGTCTCCAGGAGCAAAACCCTATTTGCTGTTAAAAAAAGTTTTATTAGAACACAACCACATTCATTCATATACTATTGACTGTGGTTTTTTTATAATGGCAAAGTTGAATAGTTGTCACAGAACTATGGCTCACAAAGCTTAAGATATTTATTTCACAAAAACAATCTTATACATTCTTTGTATGATAAGGAAAACCTTCTATTTATTTTTTTATCTTTATTTTTATTTGCTTATTTTTATGTGGTACTGAGGATCGAACCAGGGCCTCACACATTCGAGGCAAGCACTCTACCACTGAGCTACAACCCCAGCCCCTGACAACCTTCTTGAATATAAAGGCACACTCTAATTCTTTATTATGCATTTCACCATCTGTCACCATCTGTAAGGATTTGGTTTGTGTAGTACAGGTTGTTTATGGTACTTTTCTTCATTACACTGGAAAATAGTCAATATTTGTGCCAGGTGCATTCTGGTCTGTGCATCTGCTTTCACTAGATGCTTTTTTAACAGTTCAAAGCATTTTAAGTGTTTGTGTTGACATCCTAATCCTCCAATGGAACCAACACCTTCAATTAGAGTGCAACAAGCTCTAAATTTATCCTGAATTTCTCCCCTGATAATATTCTGTTATCCAAAAATTCTCTTTTTATAAGGTAACTTGTGCTAAATTGCCTGTTAATGTCAATGGATATAATCCTCAAAGAATTTCTACTTATATATAATAATATATACTTCTTATATATATTGGATGATGTTTCTCTCTCTCTCTCTCTCTCTCTCTCTCTCTCTCTCTATATATATATATATATATATATATATATATATATATATATATATATATTTCTAATCTCTTGAATCTGCTTTACTAGCATTTGGGGCCAGATAAAGGTAGTGAGCATTCTGCTTATGTGTCTGACAGCATCCCTAGCCTCTGCATATTATATAGTCATTGCACTCACCTTTTTCTGGTTGTGGTAACAAAAAACATCTTCAGACATTGCCTGATGCTACAGCCTACCCACCCTATCTCTGCCAATGCAAACTGCTGCACTGTAGCCTGTGCAGGGGAGAGACCTATTCTCACCTTTCTTAAAGATCTTTATCTCATATTGAAGAAATGTATATAGAAAGCAATAACACTACTGAGAATAATTGCCTTTATTAATTCCATCTTCTCTTTACTTAGTTCATTTTACAAAATTTTTCTTCCCTTTCTTAAGTGGGTATGTGCCATCACAATCTTTTTCAATAATCAGCTGCTTAAAAATGTTTAAAAACTGGTCTCTAGAGGCAGCAAAAAAAATCATCTTTAGTGGTGTAAGTTTGGGCATTAGGCAATCATTAGCTTGATTTTTGGCTTGCCCTTCACCAGTGTTATGATGTTGGAAAAGCCATTTAAAATTCTCTCAAGCATCATAATTTGTAAAGCACAAATAATAGTATCTATTTCTTTTGATTTTTGCAAGGATATTTAGGCTCTTAGGATAATATATTTCATAGCAAGGAATCAATTTGATTATTATTCACATAGAAATAATTTCTAAAGATAAGTATTGATAATGCCATTAACATACCTACATAATTATATCATTTATGAAAATGATATTAAGTTGTTACAAGTAGAAACCAAGATACTTTGATTTTATTCTTTGCAAATGAGATTGTAGGGATAAAGAAAATCATTAACTTGGATAGTGAGGAGGAAGACATTTTCTAGCTTTTATTATATTTGAGGGTAAGTGTTTGTGTGTGTTTAATTGGAAGGAGAGAAAAGTTTTATTTTGAATCTACTGAATATACTTCTATTGATAAAAATAATGCTGGAATGAGAATATATTTTAAAAAGGTGATTGTTGTTAACTGAAGAAATAGTCCACTATGAAATAGTCTTATTAAGAAGAAGTATATTGGGCTGGGGATGTGGCTCAAGTGGTAACACGCTTGCCTGGCATGCGAGGGGCGCTGGGTTCGATCTTCAGCATCACATAAAAATAAAATACAGATGTTGTGTCTACTGAAAACTAAAAAATAAATATTAAAAAATTCTCTCTCACTTTAAAAAAAAAGAAGAAGTATAAAGTTTTTGCTCATATTTCTCTGTTCTAAATGTAGCAGTGTTGTGAAGTCTGAGACACTCTGCAGAGTTAGCTCCATGTGACTTCATGTGTGAAGCCTTTTCCTGGCTGCCATGTGTGGTTCCCCACTCTTCTTCTGTGCTCCCATAACATCCTTCATTTTCCTTTCAGCAATCTCCCTCCTACACTTTAAGATCTGCTTCTGTGTTTATATATTTCTGGGAGAAAGAGCCATCATTATTCAATAAAATAAACTTTGCAGTTAAAAGAAAAAAAACAGTACACAAAATGAAAAATCTACTTCTAGTACAGTTTTGATATTAACCCAAAGAAAACTATAAGAATTCCATATCAGTGCAATCATTTGACTTAAAAACTTTTAAAAATGAAAAATGAATTCATTCAATAACTCAATCTCTTTCAATCTTTATTGAGCATCTATGTTTTCCCAGAAGCTCTTTTAGACTACAAAACATTAATACAGACAAGAGCTTCAATTTCCTAGAGCTTAGTTAAAACTCCAACATATGAGGTATGTGCTTCCTTGCAAAGAAAACTCGTTTACATAATGACAGGTACCTGCATGATTCTGGCAAACACTGAAATCATTTTCAAATAAACACTGTGATTGTCTATGTACTGTTAACCAGAAACCAAACTTGGGATAATGTTTTAAAACAATTTTTAACATCTGTAGGTTTTGAAGAATTTCTATTCACTTTAGGGAAAATTCAGTTTCACATAGTAAGAAATAATTTCATTTAGTGCTTTTGTTTTTGCTGGGACTTCTTTTAATAACACTTATTTAGACCACAAGTGGCACATTGTGGGATGCCAATGTCTCACTAGCAGCAAGAGAACAGAGTAGTAGATTACAATGGTTTGTTTCAGAACTGTACTTGACATAGTTAAGTATACGCCTGGTAGTGCTGTATAACAAAACATCCCAAAACTCAGTATGAAAAAATAATAGCAACTTAAACTGATCAACCTGTGGGGTCAGCAGAAGTGGCTCTGCCACATGCTCTATATCCTTGTGTCCCAGTCTTTCCACAGGGCTCTCAGGGCTCTCATCCTTCTTGGACTAGTGGGCTAACAAAAGTATATGTTTTTCTTATGGTGATGGAACAGAAACATACAGTCCTCCTGGGTTTGGAATTGGCACATTGTTATTTATATTCAGATTCGTTTAGCCAAGATAAGTAAAAGAGCAAAGTTCAGGCCTGAAGGGTAGGAAAGAACCTCTATCCCTAAGGAAGCAAAGACATTGAGACTGGCAATCTATCATAATAATCCTATTATTTCCTGTTGCAGAATAATAGCAATAAATAGATGAGAAACTACCTTTGCTTGCTATTCATTTTTCCTACTTTGAAGGTTCTGAATCCATATATAGGAATGTCATTTGGGGGCTGGGGCTGGGGTTTAGTGGCAGAGTGCTTGTCTTGCACATGTGAGGCACTAGGTTCAATCCTTAGCAGTGCATATAAAAATAAGCAAATAAAAGACATGCTGTCCATCTATGAAAAATTTTTTTTAAAAAAAAGTCATTTTGAAAATTTTGTATATAGCAACTAAAAAGCAAATGGGAAAAATATTTGTGACTAAATATTTGTGATTATAATCTCTAAGCAAGATTTATCTAATTGTGGTGACTTATTAGTTTATAAACCCCAGTAGTTAAAAAAAGAAGAAAATATCAGAGTAAATTAAATAAAGGTTACTTTTAATGAAAAAATTTGCTTTTGTTTTACCTACATGTGTATTGAGTCAAGATAAAAATATTTTTCTTTGACTAGGTTTATGAATTTTTTTAAAGTTTGAAAGTCAATGATATAAAATATTTTAGCATATTTATTTTTTTATTGATGCATAGCTGTACTTATTTATGGTAAAATATTTTATAATTATAAGATGTTTAGTTTAAGTACATTCTAATTTGTAAAAGTTTTGATTTGATGGACACATCATCTTCTTTGAAAGTGGATGGTTTTTTAAGTGCTCATTTCCTTTATGCAAATGTCTAATAAAAGATTACTTTTCTTTCAAATCAATCAACAATTGAGGCAGGTTTAATGGACCTGTGTTTTCATTTATATACTATTAGCAATCATGACTGTGGGGATGGGTGGCCCACGCTTGGAATTAGTTTTTTAAAGTAATGGCAATATTTACCTTCTCTATTTAGCTTGTGCACGGCTGGCTTCCTGATGATGGTTTAGAATCAAATCTCCTCCCAGTTGCATTTCTTGATAACATTCTGTTAGCTTATTTCAGAAAGATTTATTATCAGCTTATCTTCAGATTTTAATATTTGCGTCATTCTGTCTATGTTAACTGCAGCCTGCCCCGGAGCAGCAGTGGGCTCTATCCAGGTATAGGACACACAGATGTCCACCAGGTGGACAGCCTGGTCCAAGCAGTGTTGCTGCCCTTAGTTCATCCAGGCTCTGTCCACTCTTGCCAGAGAAGGTAGGTCTGAACGCTCCTGCAGATTCTGGAGACAAACCAGAGGCCTGGACTAGTCTTTTATTTACAAGGAGAATGCTAAAGATAGTGAGAATATTTAATGTTCTGTTACTTATTTATAAATTAAGATGCAAGATTGTGTTTAGTAAAAAGATAAAATGAGTGTTCTGTAATTTAGTTACTAAGTATCTACTTTAGTCAGTGAAGCTAAAAATAGTTGTATATTTTTAAATAACTTGCTTCAGGTGTGATTTTTAAATTTAAAAAATCAGCTATGGACAGGTAGGAAATTTGAAAATTTGAAACATATTTTTCTGGGTCTACTTTTTTTTTTTTTGTAAATAAAGTAACATGTTATATGCATTGGCTAGTTTTAACTTAATACAAGAAGGTTTTGTAGAGATTAATTTTAGAGAGTTTGAAATTATAACGTATCTTAACACTACTATTTACTAAGGTACAGAACTGAAGTCATCTTTGTCCAAATACTAATTGGTGGGAAAAATCCTAAATGGTTTCATGTTTGAGGGTGTGTGTGTGTGTGTATGTGTGTGTGTGTGTGTGTGTGTGTGTGTGTGTCTTTGTGTTTACATGCTCTATATTAGGTCAACTTGCATAAAAATCTTTTAGTTACATAAATAATTACAAAAATCTGATTCAAGTTGTGTTATGCATGTTAAAATAGCAGAAATACTTTTGTGTATAGACTACCATGGTACAGCTGGAGATTTTTTGCCTGTTTTATTGTTGGTCTATAAACAAATAGATTTTGCTACATTTCCTGTTTCTTAGTGATGGAGATGGTTGGCTTCTGGTAATGTTTCATCTCAAGAATCATGACATATCTTTAGTGTTTAACCACCCACAGAGATTGAAGTTCAATATTTTTATATATTCCTAGAAAGATTAATGGAAAACAGTAACAAAAACCAGATGTTTTCAAATCTCCCTTCCAACTTAACTCAAGGGTTCCTTAGACATCCTGATACAACTGTTTTGGAGCGATCCAACTAACCACTACCTGTATGTTGCAAAATTCCAAATGTTGGCATTTAAAAAATTATTATTTTATTTGTTCTTTTTAGTAATACATGAAAGTAGAATGTATTTTGTCAAATTATACATATATGGAGTATAACTTACTCTATTTAGGATCCCACTCTTGTGGGTTGTACATGATGTGGATTTATCCTGGTCGTGTATACAAATAAAAGGCTAGGAAAGTTATGTCCGATTCATTCTACTGTCTTTCCTGTCCCCCTCCCTGCTCCTATCCCTTCATTTCCCTTTGTCTAATCCAATGAATTTCTATTGTTCCCTTCTCCAACTTCCCTCATTTTGGTTTAGCATCCACAAGTAAAAGAGAACAGTCTGATTTTAATAATTGCCCCAGAAACGGAGCCTGATGGGAAGAATGTATCTTCAGAATTATCCTCTCCATATACACGTGTGAAAAAGTAGCTCCATCTCTTATAAAGGTAATCCTGCAATGTCCTGTACTCTATTCTGCCCTTGTCTGCTAGTGTAATATCAAAAGAACTATTTTTAGAGTCTAAATATTGTGTTTTTGGAGCTGCTACTATACCTTCATATATTTGAGAGATGGCGGAAATTATCCAGATTTAAAATATGATGCCAGGATCACAATATTTTATTGATGGACTTTATTCCCTCAGCATCCTAATCTTTTTATGCTTCAATTTCTTCACCTTTTCTTCATCAGAAGGTAAATATATTATAATTAATGAACTGATATTGATACACTATTATTAACTTATTATAATCTATAGTTTATTTAGATCACCTTAGCTCTTAGCTAGTGTCCTTTTTGTTCGTCTCAGAATTCCATTTAGGATTCTATATTATATTTAGCTTTCATATTTCCTTAGGTCTTTGACCTTGACCTTCACAGTTTGGGAGAGTATTGGACAAATAAATCATAGGATATCCTTCTTAAAAAAATAAAAAGAATCATGACTTAAGCATTTGGCAAAAGGTTGTTTTTTCCTGTCCTTTATCTCTTTCCTTCTTTAAAAATAAGTTTTTTTTTTTCCAAAAGTGCCTTTAGTGTTTTAATAAAATACTGGCTAAGTTACAGACCTCAAACTATTTTTGGAATAAAATCATTATTAAGTCCATTTCCATTTTCTTTTCAAATTTGTATTGTAGAAACAGGAAATGAGAATTTGGAGTACTCGATACATATTTTTCATGCTTAGGAAAAAATACATACGTATATAAATATATATGTATCTTTTTTGCTTATTAAGATATCATTGACATATTTCTGTTGTTTCTTATACTATACAACATTTTGTTGAATATGTACCATATATGTACTTATTTATGTCACATATAAGTTCAGATTATTGCACTTTTAGCTTTTATTCTTATAAAAACCACCACACTGAATGGTTGCTGAGTCACTCAGTGTGAGCATTTTAAAGTTTAAAAAAATGCTGGTAGAACAATGGGCCAAAATTTAGTTGTAGTTTCTTGTGTTTCAAAGAAGAAGTATAACTTATTGAGCCCTCACCAACCCTGATAAAAACTGGAGGGGACTGAGAAGATTCAAGCTCTAGCTCCAGGCTGATGTTAAGGTCTCCTTAGATTTACCTTTTTAAACTTAAAACCTTTATTTATTTGCTTATTTATTTTTTTAAAAAAGATTTTTTATAGTTGGGGCTGGGGTTGTGGCTCAGCGGTAGTGCCACTTGCCTCACATGTGCAAGGCCCTGAGTTTGATCCTCAGCACCACAAAAAAATAAATAAGTAAAATAAAGGTATCGTGTCGTGTCCAACTACAAAAAAAAAATTATAGTAGATGGGCACAATACCTTTATTTTATTTATGTAGTGTTGAGGATAGAACCCAGTGCCTCACTCGTGCTAGGCAAGTGCTTTACCACCCCTCAAAACCTATATTTAATAAGCATGGTATATGTCACATGAATTCTTGTCATATTCCTTTTAAAACCCAGTTCTATGTTTGATTTGCATAGAGCTGATTATGGTCTTTTTATGGTTCAGCTTTCCAGTTCTTAAGACCCTAATCCCCATACCTTTCTCCAGCAACCAACACTTTTCTCAAGAAACTTTTTAATTTTTTCAAAAAGAACATGTAGTGCTCTATTTTATAAATCCCTTAACATATGGAACCATTGTTCATCTTCACTCAAAGACATGTTTTCCACATTTAACATCCTACAGTTTCAACACTTTCTCCTTGATCTGTATAGTGTGTTCCATTAAATTGAAGGATTCCATGTTTCTGAGAAGTTCTGTTCAGTCTATTTGCATTCCTGTTACCTATTACATTGGAGCTATGGATTTGTAGGAAGAGGTTAAACTATACCTATTGTAAAGTTAAATTCCAGATTGTGATAGCTTCAAGTGAAAGTACATACCAGCTGTCTTTCATTAGATGAGAGCAAGAGAGCCACACAGAGCATGGAAGACCAGCACATTTCAGCAGTCTGCATTTCCCCAGCAACACTGAAATGTATACACTGCAGCTTACAACACTCATCCAGGGTAGGATTTTACAAGATTTGCAAGTTCAGCCATGGCTATACCCACTGCTCTTTCAGTTGGGACTTGAAACACCTTTTCAAGAGATCTTGTGCTAACATTTATTCTTCCAGGTAAGGGCATGTTAATATCTGGAGCTTTTCC